>NW_021197143.1:0-1779 GCF_002162155.2 Triticum dicoccoides
AGAGGGTGTACTCTTTACCCATGAGTGACGGATTCCTTTAGTCCATCGGGACTAATTCCGTCTACGGTCTTTTAATTGAAAACACACCTGACTTGCACACACCAGCTTAACTTACCGGTGTCTGGAATCACCCACGACACTTGTCAAGTAAAACTCTAAGTGGGGAGGCTACAACCTCGCGTAGCATGGGATCAAATTTATGTCGCGCGCTCTAAGGGGTGCCCCCCTCTCGGTCCCAACTGGAAACACCCATGCCCCCGGACCAGGTGGCCTGCCTACCGGATGCAGCCGGTATCTTCCACCATGGCCTCTCTGTATGGTGTGTGCCAAGAAAGGGGTTGACAACTTACTGAACCGTACCCACCTGCGGCAGGGACAAGTGGTAGTACGAAAGCAAGTATGGGAGTTACTGGAACAAGACTCGATCTACGGTCGACTCAGGAGGTTTATAAATTCCCTGCATGATATGTGTAACAAAAATATTTCAACCAACAGAATCACCACTCATTATACCTTACTATGCCATACCGGGCATAACCGTCCCGACGGAGACCGGCGACAAGCTCACACCTACCCAAGGCAAAGGCTTTCCCGGATTCTTTTCCGGCATGCATGCAAGGCACATGATGATGATTACCATCACAAGTATATTCATTTCCAACAGCAAGGGAATCACTAATTTGCAATTCAAGCAAATGATCGCGTCACCACATAAAATAACGCATTCTTTGTATTAGGGCGGTGTTAAAAGCGTGCCAACTAACACACAAAAATATTATGCCAGGGTTCAGAATGCTTGCCTTCAAATAGTGTAGAGGCAGGGTGCATCCTAAAGCTTTTGAAAGTTTTCTTCTTCTCCAAAAATCCTATTTTGAAAATATTCAAATAACACATACTTCAAAAACAGTACAAAGTAGTTGTCTGAAAATTATTCAAATAAATCTTAAAATAAAATAGACTAAATTTGAGGGAGGTAGGAAAAAGAATCAACTCATTTGGAGTTTTATTTAAAAAGATATAGCTAGTCAAAGTTTAGTCAATTCTCTGTTTAAAAAAATTAAATAAAAGATACAGAAAAGAAAAACGGTTCGAGGGGAAGGCGTACTCTGCGCTCTACGCCTCCACTTAAAACACGTGGCGGCGTGGCTGGTCACTGACAGTGGGTCCCTTGGGCCCACTGGTCAGGTTTGACCAGTCGCCCGTGTCTTCTTCCTCCTCTGCCCGAGCGGGGGTGGGGTTCCGGCGATCGCCGCCGACGAACAGCGGCTCCCCATGGGGATCCAAGGGCAGGGATGGCTCCGCCAGACTGGGGCAGTCCTCCCGGTAGTTGTTGGGTCGGCGGGGGTGAAGGGATTCGCCGGCGGCGAGCTCCGGGCGGAGGTGGCTTCGGGCACGATTGGGGACCCACGCTATGGTGGCTCTCCGTCGAGGCTGAAGGTCTAGGCGGATCCGCAAGGTCGAGGGGAAGATAACGGTGGCTCTGGTTGGGTGGGGGAGTCCTTGACTGCGACGGAACGGACCGGAGGGCGGAGGCGGCTGAACTGGCCGGGGACGGGGAAGAAGGCTCCCTGCCTTCGATGACTGGCCATGGGGCGCTATGGGGGTGGCTTGAGGTCGCCTGAGTGCTCGAATGGGCTCGGGGGCCTCCTTTTATAGCGCGACGAGGTCGGTTCCCCGGCGGTGGATAAGGATGCCGGCGACCGTCGTTCTGTAGCTTGCAGGGCATCGTGGTGGCGACGAGCGCTTGTAGACGAGCGTGAGGATAAGCTTGGACTGCTC
>NW_021197144.1:0-1173 GCF_002162155.2 Triticum dicoccoides
CTCGCCAAACGAGGAGAAGTTGCCTACCAGTTGGAACTACCTCCGCATCTCTCCAGAGTCCACGATGTCTTCCACGTTTCTCAACTCAGGCGTTGCTTCTCGGATCCTATCCGTGAAGTGGACCACGAAACGCTTGATCTCCAGGATAATCTTACATATCGAGAGTACCCCATTCGTATCCTCGATCAGGCCGAGCGTATCACCCGACGTCAGAACATCAAGTTCCTCAAAGTACAATGGTCGCACCATTCTGAGGATGAAGCAACCTGGGAAAGGGAGGATCGTCTTCGACTTGAGTATCCCGCCTTCTTCCCGGAGGAACCCAAATCTCGGGACGAGATTCTTTTGAGTGGGGGTGAGTTGTCACACCCTAGCTAGTCATGCATTAGAGTGTGTGCATCATGTTTAAAATTCCATTTAACTTGAAATGGGGATCTGTGAAACCCTCAGAATCATTTTGAAAATGATCCAAATAAAAGTTTCTCCAAAAGGGTCCAAGAAAATGCTCATGTTGCTCTCTGAAAATATTGGACAGAGATAAAAATCAAACCAATATTTTTAGTGGCTCATGGACATTTATTTTGGGCATTTGGAATTAATGCATAAATATTTGCATTGGAAATATATTTCTCTATATATGAAATATGGTCCAAATATTATGCCATTTTTAAAGGAGCTCTGGAATAATATATCTAGCCCCTGCAAAAATTGGCATAAGTTAAATAAATGATTTAATATATTATTTAAATCAAAACAAATGTCAGAAATTAGAAAACAGAAAAATAAATAAAGGGAGAAACTTACCTGGGCTCCTCCCTGTGCAGCCCATCCAGCTGGCCGGCCCAGCCAGCAGGCGGCCCAGCCCGCCTCCCTCCTCTGTCGTCTTCGTCCCGACAGAGGGAGGGGAGTGTGGCCGGCGCGCGCGCCCGCCACCGCGCCACGCCACCTCTCTCCCTGCCTGCCTGCCCTCCCCTCCTCGCCTCGATGCCCTGGACGACGCCACGCCTCCCCCCTGCTCTCTCCCACTCTCCCCCGGCTCTCCCCTCCTCTCCCTCGCTCTCTCTCTCACACGGCCGAACACCACCGTCGCCGCCGTTCGCCATAGCAGCCATCTCCGGCCACCCCTCGCTCCCCCGACTAGCTCAGGAGCTCCGCCTCGACCCCCTCTTCTTC
>NW_021197145.1:0-1512 GCF_002162155.2 Triticum dicoccoides
GAATGTGCATTGATTTCAAGCACATCAACCGGGCCTGCCCGAAAGATCATTTTCCTCTCCCTCGCATAGATCAAATTGTTGACTCGACCGCGGGATGTGAGAGGCTATCTTTTTTAGATGCCTACTCCGGGTACCACCAGATCCGTCTGTACGGACCCGACGAGGTAAAAACAGCTTTCATCACTCCATTCGGGTGCTTCTGCTATATCACCATGCCATTCGGCCTCAAGAATGCCGGAGCCACATTCATGCGAATGATTCAGAAGTGTCTACTCACTCAAATCAGTCGGAATGTGGAAGCTTATATGGATGATATTGTTGTCAAGTCACGAAAAGGTTCCGACCTGCTCGCTGACCTCGCCGAAACATTTGCCAACCTCAGAAGGTATGATATCAAGCTCAATCCATCAAAGTGCACATTCGGAGTTCCTGGTGGCAAGTTACTCGGTTTTCTCGTTTCCGAACGGGGAATCGACGCTAACCCAGAGAAGATTGGCACTATTCTCCGAATGAAACGCCCTGTGCGAGTGCACGATGTCCAGAAGCTTACTGGATGCTTGGCCGCATTAAGTCGATTCATCTCACGACTCGGTGAAAAGGCATTACCTCTTTACCGACTGATGAAGAAGACAGACAAGTTCGAGTGGACTCCAGAAGCTGATGCAGCGTTTGCCGAGCTAAAAGCTCTGCTCTCCACCCAGCCGGTGCTTGCTGCTCCAATCAGCAAAGAGCCTCTGTTGCTCTATATCGCAGCCACAGGACAAGTCGTCAGTACTGTGCTAACGGTCGAGCGGGAAGAAGAAGGAAAAGCTCTCAAAGTTCAGCGCCCAGTGTATTATTTGTCTGAAGTCTTGACTCCATCCAAGCAGAGATATCCTCATTATCAGAAGCTTGTGTATGGAATATACATGACCACAAAGAAGGTTGCTCATTATTTCTCTGATCATTCCATTACAGTCGTCAGCGATGCTCCACTATCAGAGATTTTGCACAATAGAGACGCAACTGGTCGAGTGGCCAAATGGGCGATTGAACTTCTTCCCCTTGATATCAAGTTTGAGGCAAAGAAAGCCATTAAGTCCCAGGCAATAGCAGATTTCGTTGCCGAGTGGATTGAACAGCAGCAGCCGACTGAAGTTCACTCGGAGCATTGGACCATGTTTTTTGATGGCTCTAAGATGTTGAATGGTTCCGGTGCTGGGGTTGTCCTGGTTTCCCCCAGAGGAGATAAGCTCAGATATGTGCTCCAGATTCACTTTGATTCCTCCAACAATGAGGCAGAATATGAGGCCCTCTTATATGGGTTGCGCATGGCCATTTCACTCGGCGTCCGTCGCCTGATGGTCTATGGCGACTCGGATTTAGTGGTCAATCAGGTGATGAAAGAGTGGGACGTGAGAAGCCCAGCCATGACTGGATACTGCAGTGCAGTGAGGAAGCTGGAAAAGAAGTTCGAGGGGTTGGAGCTCCATCATATACCCCGACTGAAAAATCAAGCAGCTGATGATCTAG
>NW_021197146.1:0-1045 GCF_002162155.2 Triticum dicoccoides
AAAATGGCACACTTTATACCATGTCATAAAAGCGATGATGCTGTTAATGTTGCTGATTTGTTATTTCGTGAAATTATTCGCTTGCATGGTGTGCCAAATACTATTGTTTCAGATCGTGATACTAAATTTCTTAGCCACTTTTGGAGATGTTTATGGGCTAAGTTGGGGACTAAACTGCTTTTTAGTACTACTTGTCACCCCCAAACTGATGGACAAACTGAAGTAGTCAATAGAACGTTGTCTACTATGCTTAGGGCTGTTTTGAAGAATAATAAGAAAATGTGGGAGGAATGCTTGCCTCATATTGAATTTGCTTATAATCGTTCATTGCATTCTACTACTAAGATGTGCCCTTTTGAAGTTGTGTATGGTTTCCTACCTCGTGCACCTATTGATTTGTTGCCTCTTCCATCTTCGGAGAAGGTTAATTTTGATGCTAAACAACGTGCTGAATTGATTTTAAAAATGCATGAGTTAACTTAGGAAAACATTGAGCGCATGAATGCTAAATATAAACTTGCTGGAGATAAGGGTAGAAAACATGTTGTGTTTGCACCTGGAGATCTTGTTTGGTTACATTTGCGTAAGGATAGATTTCCTGATTTGCGCAAATCAACGTTAATGCCACGTGCTGATGGTCCCTTTAAGGTGTTAGAGAAAATAAATGATAATGCATATAAACTTGAGCTGCCTGCAGATTTTGGGGTTAGTCCCACTTTTAACATTGCAGATTTGAAGCCTTGTTTGGGTGAGGAAGATGAACTTCCGTCGAGGACGACTTCATTTCAAGAAGGGGAGGATGATGAGGACATCAATACAATTGTTACACCCACAGCCCCTGCTGCTATACATACTGGACCAATTACTAGAGCTCGTGCACGCCAACTAAATTACCAGGTACTTTCGTTTCTTGGTAATGATTCTAATGTTCATGAGAATATGATGCTGCCTAAATTGGATACATTTGTTTTGCTTACAAATGAAGGGCCTAGCTTGGAGAAGGATGAACATTGGAGCAAGAACAAGCATGGAGATGATGACATGC
>NW_021197147.1:0-687 GCF_002162155.2 Triticum dicoccoides
TCCCCCCCGCCCCCTCCTCCTCTAGGGGCACCTCTCCCTCGACCTCCCTGTGAGGAGTCATCGTCAAGTAGCCGAGGGGGAGGATTACGTGCTCGACCACTCCGACTAGGCAGGCCAACGACCTTGCGTAGGAAACCCACGCCATCGGCCTTCCCCTTGCCCATGTTCCACGAACCTGCATTTTAAAGAGAAAAAGCAATTAGTAAATTAATGAAATGAAGAAAAAGGCATGATAATAAACACATTAATAAAAATGCATAAAAAGGCATATTCCTAAACTATAGAAAAAAAGACTTGAAACGTACATCTGCTAGAACCCATATGAATCATCACTGTTGTAACCTCTTTCTCGGTCCATCTCATCATCACTATCAATCATATCATCTTCGTTGTCCGACGGAGGTGGAGGCTCTTCCTCGTCGTCAGCGTCTTCGTTTAACTTTTCTAGCATAAGTATGTCATTTTCATTGACAATGGTCTCACCATCATTCCGTGCATCGTCGACGTTTGGGTCGACATCATCATCACCCAATGGTCTAGCGTCATCGTTTCTAACCACATCATCATCATCATCATCAGGTTGCTCTTGATAGAACACTCCCTCGTATGTCATGGGGTTAATGTTGTAGTAATCGTCTTCATTCGGGTCTGGTAGCTTACCATGTGGCGACACCTTGAACACAACTT
>NW_021197148.1:0-1276 GCF_002162155.2 Triticum dicoccoides
TGCCGCTTTGGGTTTACGACTAGCCATGTCAGCCCGGGCTCCTTATCATATGGATGCTAGCGACACTGTCATATACGTGTGCCAAAAGGCGCAAACGGTCCCGGGCAAAGGTAAGGCGGCACCCGTGGGAATACCGTGCGTGAGGCCGCAAAGTGATATGAGGTGTTACATGCTAGATCGATGTGGCATTGAGTCGGGGTCCTGACAGCGTTGGTATCAGAGCTTGACTGCCTGTAGGATTACCAAGCCAAACTGGTCGAAGTCGAGTCTAGAAATTCTTTAGTTATATAAGGGAATTGATTGTGGGATGGAACGTAAGGCTCTTTTTACTCCTTATACCTCATGCCCTTCTGATCTGAGTCATCTTATCTTTCCTGCGGGGATTAAGAACTAGGCTATCTCTTCTTTCTATTAGGATCACGTGTTACTAATCAGTAGACTTATAAGATTTTTGGACTTAAGCCTCTGTTCAGTTTTTACTGCTTCCGTATGTTAATTGTTGATCTCGAAACCATGATATTGTGCTTCTGAGTGGTTATGCCACCATTTTTGTGAATGTCTCAAATCTTTTCTGAGCATTTACAACCGTTATGCTGTCCGAGTCATCCCAGGTTTCTAAGTAGTCTGATGCATTTGCAAATCCTTTCTTCCCGGTTCAATGTTCCCATGGGCCAGATTAACCACACTAATCAGTGAGTTGAGGTACCCCGTTACCTTGACATATATGTTGGAGATATTATTATGACCCTAGGTGTCTTAGGGGATCATCTAGTAATTTAGCCATGATTTGTGTTCCCAGTGTGATGATTCTGGCCATCATTCTCGAAAGCATCCCGTGATGCTACTTAGTGGTAGGTATTCTGTTCCTGGGTTCTTGAACCCGAGATTCACTCTACTTACTTCATGTTGATAGTGTTTGCTAGTTTCCTTCAGGATATTAGTAACCTTTGCGATAGTCCTTGAAGTCCGTGGTATCTTCTTCTTCCAAATACCATGAACTACTTATGGCAGAAGTTCCTCGTTGAACTGAAATATCACAACAGGATTATTCTTGAGGAGTTCTCCATTCATAAATCGTGACTCTGCCAGTTCTACCTTTCTGCATGGGTTATCCGGAAGAATTATGTTGAACTTCGTTCGACATGCTAATCCATGCATCCACAACTCAGAAAATCATATGTTCTTTTGAGTTGACCCATCTTAGTTGTTTCCGACCCTCGCCTATCAATTGATAGTCAAGAGTATGCGTGCATTCGTTCGTCGATGCCTATTACCC
>NW_021197149.1:0-623 GCF_002162155.2 Triticum dicoccoides
GAAGGACTAAACCAAACCAAGAATACCTATTCCCTTTAATAGTAGGATAATTCCTTTTTTAATTTAGTAGCCCCAACACATTGAAGCCTATGGATCCTTCCTTTCAATATAGAAATCAACATAGAAGTACCTGGCCCAGATTGACCAAACGAAAAGGACTAAACCAAACCAAGAAAAGGACGCAATCCTTCGTTTAGTTTGCTCATTCGCTTAATTAGTTACATCGAGGATCTAGACAGAAGGTCCTGTGTTCAATTCCCACAATGTTGATTTATTTTGACCCAATTATTTTTCGCGGTCTCTATGGAAGCCCATAAAAGGCCCATCAACATAGAAGTACCTGGCCCAGATTGACCAAACGAAAAGGACTAAACCAAACCAAGAATACCTATTCCCTTTAATAGTACGATAATTCCTTTTTTAATTTAGTAGACCCAACAAAGTGAAGCCTATGGATCCTTCCTTTCAATATAGAAATCAACATAGAAGTGCCTGGCCCAGATTGACCAAACGAAAAGGACTAAACCAAACCAAGAAAAGGACGCAATCCTTCCTTTAGTTTGCTCATTCGATTAATTAGTTACATCGAAGATCTAGACAGAAGGTCCTGTGTTCAATTCCCA
>NW_021197150.1:0-1551 GCF_002162155.2 Triticum dicoccoides
AAATCAACCCTATCTCTTGTTTCCCCACACATACGGACTCTAAAAATAGCCTATACTTATGTATTTCGAAATTACATGGGCCTGGCCCAATAATAAGGTGTCGCAGCACCTAAAATAGCCTCGGGACGAAATTTATGAAGTGGCATCTTGTATATTTCGTCCAAGGCTTCATGCACCCATTATGGTGGCTTCAAAGTCCTGAAATCATCACTTGTAACTCCGTTCTTGTTTCCCTTGCGCATGCCATCATCTCCATGCTTGTTCTTGCTCCAATGTTCATCCTTCTCCAAGCTAGGCCCTTCATTTGTAAGCAAAACAAATGTATCCAATTTAGGCAGCATCATATTCTCATGAACATTAGAATCATTACCAAGAAACGAAAGTACCTGGTAATTTAGTTGGCGTGCACGAGCTCTAGTAATTGGTCCAGTATGTATAGCAGCAGGGGCTGTGGGTGTAACAATTGTATTGATGTCCTCATCACCACCGCTCCGAATCCGTATCCATATACCACCACCAATCCGTGTCCATGTACCACCACCGCTGCCATCTACCACCACCATATATCCACCACCAATCCGAGTTCCTTGCATATTAGGTTTGTTTTCGAGATCCATCTAGATTCCGATTCGTGTTTCCTTGCCGGAGTAGGTTTCGCAAAAAAAAAAAGAGTCGGGTAGCCACGCTCCGTTTAGGCCCAAAATTTTTCGAAAACGCATTTTTCGAAAAAAATTCTGGCTATCCTATTTTTAGGTGTTTCTGAGTGTTTTGAGACAGGTGCCATTATAGGAAGTTTTTTTGACCCGTTTCCAGTTTTTGGGTCCGGGCAGTCGAAAAAAAAAATTTGTCGAAAAAAAAAATTATAGTGATTGTTTCTACCATGGTGTACAGAATTTTTATCAAATTGCCATGGTCTACCAAGTAATAATGAACATGCTTGCATAGGTACCACATCACAATCAACATAATCAGCATATGTAGAGATACTAAAATGCACACGAACAGTACGTGTTACCTTAACCTTGCCGCTGTTGTTGAACCATTGGATGTAGTAAGGATGTGGATGTAGTCTTGTGGTGAGAGAAAGCTTCTCCACCATCTCCATGCTAGCCAAGTTGTTGCAGCTCCCTCCGTCTATTATGACGCGCACAGAACGTTCCTTCACAACTCCCTTGGTATGGAACAAATTGTGCCTCTGATTTTGCTCAGCTTGTGTGATCTGCACACTCAAAACACGTTGAGCAACTAAACATTCATACCTGTCAGCGTCTTCAAGAGCCATGTATTGCGTCTCATGATCAGAATCATCTCCACCATGTTCTTCACGTGTAATAAGAGCCAAAGTCTCCTCATCATAGTCACTAGCAGACTCATATCCACCATCCGCGGTAGCAATCATCACACGCGGAGATTTGCATTCTCTCGCATAATGACCTCCTCCCTTACAACGACGACAAATAATATCACTTGTGTGCCCTGTTGATGCCATGGAAGAAGAAGAACGCTGTGCAGGCCCCGCAGGTGCGCTCTTGGCAGATAATGGTGGTTGTG
>NW_021197151.1:0-1333 GCF_002162155.2 Triticum dicoccoides
CATCCCGGGGATCAACAACCATGGAAATCGCTTTTTGACCCAAAAATGGTGAGTAATAGTCCACGAAATGGGCCAGAATCGACAAAAACCGCGAGTGTTGATGACCGACACGTAAACGCACCCCAGGGTTCGCCAATCGTGGAAATCACTCCGGGACCCCGAAACAGTGAGTAATAGTCCATGAAATGGGCCAGAATCAGCCAAAACCACGATTGTTGACGACCGACACGTATGCACATCTTGGGGTTCAACAACCATGGAAATCGCTTTGGACCCCAAAACGGGGAGTAATAGTCCATGAAAGAGCCCAGAATCGGACAAACCTTGGATTATTGATGAACAATAAATAAACTCACCCCCGGGGTTCGTCAATCATGGTAGTCACTCAGGGACCCCAAATCAATGAGTAATAGTCCATGAAACGGGCCAGAATCGGCCAAAACTGCAAGTGTTGATGACCGACACGTAAATGCACCCCAGGGTTCGTCAATCATGGAAATCACTTCGGGACCCCGAAACGGTGAGTACCAGTCCACGAAACGGGCCAGAATCGGCCAATGTTGCAATTTATGATGACCGACACGTAAGCGCACCCTGGGTTCAACAATCGTGGAAATTGCTTCGGGACCCCAAAACAGTGAGTAATAGCCCATGAAACAGGGCAGAATCGGCCAAAACTGCAATTGTTGATAACCGACACGTAAGCGCACATTGGGGTGCAACAACGATGGAAATCGCTTCGGGACACCAGAACGGTGAGTAATAGTGTACGAAACGGGTCAGAATTGACAAAAATCACGAGTGTTGATGACCGACATGTAAGCGCACCTTGGGTTCAACAACCATGGAAATCACTTAGGGACCCCAAAACGGTGAGTAATAGTCATCGAAATGGGTCAGAGTCGAAAAAACCCGCGAGTGTTGATGATCGACACATAAGCGCAACTTGGGGTTCAACAATTATGGAAATTGATTTGAGACCATAAAACGGTGAGTAATAGTCCAAGAAAGAGTCAGAATCGAGAAAAACCGCGTGCGTTGATGACTGACACTCTAGGGTTCGTCAATCGTGGAAATCACACCGGGACCCCAAAATAGTGAGTAATAATCGGCGAAAACTATGAGTGTTGATTATCGACATGTAAGCGCACCTTGGGGTTCCACAACTATGGAAATCGCTTCGAGGCCCCAAAACATTGAGTAATAGTCCATGAAACGGGTCAGAATTGCCCAAAACTGTGATTGTTGACGATAGACACATAAACACTCCCTAGGGATCGTCAATCATGGCAATCGCTCTGGACCCCAAAACGGTGAGTAATATTCCACAAAA
>NW_021197152.1:0-1409 GCF_002162155.2 Triticum dicoccoides
TGACCAAATATGTCCTGCAAAAATATAAACCATTTTTGGTAGATGCTTCCACCTCAAACCAGAAATGTTGAACATTTTTAGAGGACATTTTGAGTTCAATGAAAAAGGTTTTATTTTGACCCTAGTTGAATTCATTTGGTGCTAGGGCTTAGTCAATCCCCATCTCAGGTTTAAATGAAATTTAAACATGATGTAACACTCTAATGCATGCACTAGGCATTGTCAGAACTAGGGATGTGACAACTCACCCCCACTAAACAAGAATCTCGTCTCGAGATTCAAGCGTAGGGTAAGGTGAAAGGTAAACGCAACTAGTATAATCTTCACGATCCAGGGTGCACTTCAGTTGAACGTTGATTCATTCACCATTATTGTCTTGAAGTCTTGCTCTGAGAACTCCAACTAACATGACAATGAGAGGAAAGGAAAGATCCTAAAAGAATGGTTCTTCTCGAAGGTCGAATAACTCAGGATTAACTCACGGTATGAGACATAGCAACATCGCTCGAGCTGAGAGGCGAAGCACACATCCATAGGAATGGAGTGATGCAGATGACGAAGGTTCACTAGGTAGACCACAATTTCACGCTTAAGAAGGTGGTAAACGATTGCCAACGTAGCGAGGAGTTGAGTTGCCATGATACCATAACGATGCACCTTAGGGAAGGTGACTCATAGAAATATCCCTTTAAGTGGCAAAAAGAATTACCTTTGATTCAAAGATCAATGAAACTCTTTAGGCCAGCCTAAGGCAAATCTCGAGCGATCGTTTGGAGGGGGTCGGTAGAATGGCATACTCGGACTTGGATGATGTGGATTACCTTGTTGAAAACAACGTAATGGATGAATTTGCTTGCCACCGGAAATGGAAGAGACCCATGGTAGAATGGCACATTGGCGGTGCAAGCTAGGAACAAAATGCAAATGCTAGGAATGATTCTGGTAACTGGGGAAGAACCCAACAATAAAGAGTGAATTCACTGTTGGAGTGGTTATAGCATAACCGACAAGACTAGGAGCAATCCCGGTTAGTGCCGGCGATAATACCTAGCGCTTGTGCGTGCTCTCAAGAACTTGAGCATTTCCACATTCATCAAGGTTTTACCAACATCCGTGTCAAGGGTCCGGTAAACAACTTACTACCATGATGAATGGTGATGGAGGATGCAGATGCAAAGGAAGATAACACTTTCTCAGATTTCACCTTAGCGAGCCAAGGAACAAAATCTGGACGATCGACCGAGAGACATTTAGCACTCCGCTTCTAATGTTCTCCTTGATGTGCTAGCATAACCCATTCATAGATATGGTTTGATATCTAGAACATCAAGTAAAAAGGTCGGACTTCGGGATCTCAAAATCCATAGGGGCAACTAGGGAGTAAATCCTACGAAATCCCTATGGGGGGG
>NW_021197153.1:0-1388 GCF_002162155.2 Triticum dicoccoides
CTTAATCTCTAGGAGAATATAGTGGAAACTGCACACGCATGCATAACTCATCAATTACATTACTATAACCTTGACTAATATATAAGGGAAACCGAATACGCACAAGACAGTAACACTCACTTGAAGTTGTAAGGAAAGAGTATTATATCTTTGTTTTCATTTATTACCAACGATCGTAGCAAGTTGGCCTCGCTAGCTGCGGCATGAAATTTAACCTGAGTTGCATCTATGAGATATGTGTTAATGAACCCAATATCACCGACTTGTCTTTCTTCAATTCGGCGATCTTCAATCTGCATAATATAGTGAGGATGATTATAAATACATGCAACGAAAGAGCTGAGCTATATAGAGAGACTTAATGACAGAAGTAGTACTACTTACAGACAGTAGCAGGCAACCGTTGTTTTATCGAGGGCCAATTGATTGAAAAACTGAAAGAACTCCTCAAATGGAATAGGCAACAGTTCAATTCCAACGAGGTCATGCTCCTTTTTAACTTTCACATACAAAGTACTCCTCCCCCAGAGTCTCTGCAGATTTTCAAGTACCAATCATGCAATCTTTGCATCATCGTTGATAGAGATCTTTCATCTTTGACAAGAGGCTTCCCGTACTCGTATCTTTGTATCTGCACCTCCATGAAATCATAATGTACATCGTCGGGAAGGTAATCGCCAAGATTGCTATAACCGGGCACCATCCTCGGAACGTCGCTAGGCACCTTGAGCGGGGGGCACGATTGCTTCGCTTGTTCGCCGAGCTGGGCAATTTGTTTCCCAGCTCGTCGTTCTTTCAGCCTTTGATCACTGACAGTACTTCCCGACCGCTCCGCTTCAACAAATTCCTTTCCAATAATGCGCTCATAGTTTCCTTTCGGCGGAGACTTGGATGGTTTTGTCAGGGCAGCCAGAGTGCGCTTCGCTTTCACCGGATCTACCTTCTCCTCCGGAGGTGGATGTTTCTTTGCTTTCACCCCTTCAAAGAAGTTCCTCACTTCTTCTCGTGCGATCTCGGCGTTCTCCTCCAGGGTCCTCTCGTATGGTAACTTCTGTGGAGTCTTCAGAGAAGGACCAAATCTGTATTTCCTCCCGCCTCTGGCTGTACTACTAGACGCCGGCTAAGCAGACGGAGCGGTTGTCTTCTTTACTTGCTTACCAGGCGGAGGAGAAGGACTACGACGCGCCGGAGCAGCCAGAGCGGCGGTAGGTCTCTTCCGCCCTTGCTGACGAGGCGGAGAAGGAGGAGGCTGGCTGCTCGGGCGCGTCGGCGCAGGCGGAGAAGGAGGCGGAGTGCCACCACGCGCTGGAGAAGGAGCCGGTCGAGTGCCCTGATCGTCACTCGCCGGAGGAGGAGGCGGTGGAGGAGGCGGAGTGCCCTGACTCGCC
>NW_021197154.1:0-1200 GCF_002162155.2 Triticum dicoccoides
GGGCAAGATGACCAAAACACCGTTCTCCGGATCTATGGAGAGAGCAACAGATTTGTTGGAAATCATACATACAAATGTATGTGGTCCGATGAATGTTGAGGCTCGTGGCGGATATCGTTATTTCCTCACCTTCACAGATGATTTGAGCAGATATGGGTATATCTACTTGATGAAGCACAAGTCTGAAACATTTGAAAAGTTCAAAGAATTTCAGAGTGAAGTAGAAAATCATCGTAACAAGAAAATAAAGTTTCTACGATCTGATCGTGGAGGAGAATATTTGAGTTACGAGTTTGGTTTACATTTGAAACAATGTGGAATAGTTTCGCAACTCACGCCACCTGGAACACCACAGCGAAATGGTGTGTCTGAACGTCGTAATCGTACTTTACTTGATATGGTGCGATCTATGATGTCTCTTACCGATTTACCGCTATCGTTTTGGGGTTATGCTTTAGAGACGGCCGCATTCACGTTAAATAGGGCACCATCAAAATCCGTTGAGACGACACCTTATGAACAGTGGTTTGGCAAGAAACCAAAGTTGTCGTTTCTCAAAGTTTGGGGCTGCGATGCTTATGTGAAGAAACTTCAACCAGATAAGCTCGAACCCAAATCGGAGAAATGTGTCTTCATAGGATACCCAAAGGAGACAATTGGGTACACCTTCTATCACAGATCTGAAGGCAAGATTTTCGTTGCTAAAATCGGATCCTTTCTAGAGAAGGAGTTTCTCTCGAAAGAAGTGAGTGTGAGGAAAGTAGAACTTGATGAGATAACTGTATCTACTCCCTTATTGGAAAGTAGTTCATCACAAGAACCGGTTCCTGTGACAACTACACCAATTAGTGAGGAAGCTAATGATATTGATCATGAAACTTCAGATCAAGTTTCTACTGAACCTCGTAGGTCTACCAGAGTAAGATCCGCACTAGAGTGGTACGGAAATCCTATTCTGGAAGTCATGTTACTAGACCATGATGAACCTACGAACTATGAGGAAGCGATGATGAGCCCAGATTCCGCAAAATGGCTAGAGGCCATGAAATCTGAGATAGGATCCATGTATGAAAACAAAGTATGGACTTTGGTTGACTTGCCCGATGATCGGCAAGCCATTGAGAATAAATGGATCTTTAAGAAGAAGACTGACGCTGATGGTAATGTTACTGTCTACAAAGCTCGACTTGTTGCAAAAGG
>NW_021197155.1:0-1081 GCF_002162155.2 Triticum dicoccoides
TTTTTCCTCCAAAATGACTCAATATGCTTAGCTAGCTCAAAACTTACATAATAAGCTTAATTAGCTCCAAAATGACATATTTAACCTAGGATAGCTCTAAAATGACCTATACTTAGCATTTTTCCTCCAAAATGACTTAATATGCTTAGCTAGCTTAAAAATGACATATTTAACCTAGGATAGCTCTAAAATGACCTATACTTAGCATCCTTTCATCCAAAATGACTAAATATGCTTAGCTAGCTCTAAAATGATATAATATGCTTAAGAAATGACATATTTAAGGTCCTAAATGACTTCATATGCTTAGCTAGCTCCAAAGTGACATAATAACCTTACTTAGCTCCAAAATGACCTATTTAACCTAGGCTAGCTCTGAAATGACCTATTCTTAGCATCATTTCCTCCAAAATGACTAAATATGCTTAGCTAGCTCTAAAATGATATAATATGCTTAATAAATGACATATTTTAGGTCCTAAATGACTTCATATGCTTAGCTAGCTCCAAAATGACATAATAACCTTACTTAGCTCCAAAATGACCTATTTAACCTAGGCTAGCTCTAAAATGACCTATGCTTAGCATTTTTTCCTCCAAAATGACTCAATATGCTTAGCTAGCTCAAAACTTACATAATTAGCTTAATTAGCTCCAAAATGACATATTTAACCTAGGATAGCTCTAAAATGACCTATACTTAGCATTTTTCCTCCAAAATGACTTAATATGATTAGCTAGCTTAAAAATGACATATTTAACCTAGGATAGCTCTAAAATGACCTACACTTAGCATTTTTTCCTCCAAAATGACTTAATATGCTTAGCTAGCTCTAAAATGATATAATATGCTTAAGAAATGACATATTTTAGGTCCTAAATGACTTCATATGCTTAGCTAGCTCCAAAATGACATAATAACCTTACTTAGCTCCAAAATGACCTATTTAACCTAGGCTAGCTCTAAAATGACCTATACTTAGCATTTTTTCCTCCAAAATGACTCAATATGCTTAGCTAGCTCAAAACTTACATAATTAGCTTAATTAGCTCCAAAATGACATATTTAACCTAGGATAGC
>NW_021197156.1:0-608 GCF_002162155.2 Triticum dicoccoides
TCATCTGTTACACGGGCACTTCAATGTTTTTAAACTTATTTGAACTCCGGACTTCTTTTGTGTTCAATATGGAGCATTCAAAGCGACGTCATCAATTTCCAACATGTTCTGACATCATTTGTTGTTTTTCGGTCATTTACCTAATTGTTTAGAGAGCTAAATGACCGTGAAATTGAAAATCACCACAAAATGAACACTGAAAATGTTGAAACTTTGCATGGTATCATCATTTCACCCGCATAGCATGTTCTAAAGAGTAGAGAGGGTGACGGCAAAAACTGGACGCACTTCGTGTACAAACTGGACAAACTCTTTCGGAGTATCAGGGTTTCGGACGAGAACTCATCTGTTACATGGGCACTTCAATGTTTTTTAAACTTATTTGAACTTCGGACTTGTTTTGCGTTCAGTATGCAGCATTCAAAGCGACGTCATCAATTTCCAACATGTTCTGACATCATTTGTTGTTTTTCGGTTATTTACCTAATTGTTTAGAGAGCTAAATGACCGTGAAATTGAAAATCACTACAAAATGAACTGTGAAAATGTTGAAAATTGGCATGGTATCATCATTTCACCTGCATAGCATGTGCTAAAGAGTAGAGAGG
>NW_021197157.1:0-1269 GCF_002162155.2 Triticum dicoccoides
TGGAAGATTCCATGATGTCTGCTCCAGCTTCGTCTTCAAAATCGGGTTCACTTGGATCCGAATCGGTGTCGTCGAGGATGATGTAGTCGTCTGGACATGCGACGTACTTGTCTTCATTCTTGAGCTCCAATTTCTTCTTGAGTTCTTCAATCTCATACTTAAGATCGTTATTGTGCCTTACGACAGCTACGATCTCGTCCATGTAGTCCTTGCGTAGATTCTTCATCTCTCCTTCTAGCTCGATGATCCTTGCCTTCGCATTCTTCAACTCTACCATATCATTGCACATCTGGTTCTCATGGCGTCGAATGTGCTGGTTTAACTCCTGGATAAAAGCTGCAATGGATCTATCCTTCTTGGGGCTGACTATGTCCCATTTGTCGTCTCGGCGTCCGCAAATCTGGTAGATGGTGTCCTTGAAGTCTTCTTGATAAACTTCTCCAATGCGTCCCATGGTGATGTGAGCTGCCATGCTCTTTCCCAGACTCCAAGTTGGTGCACTGAAAATACTATCTATGGGCTTCGTGATTGGCGCGAATGTTCTTCCCGGAACGTGAGCGTGAATCTTCCAGCGCTCCTCTTCAGGCAGAGTGGCGTTGAAAGTCCCGGTGAAACTTGGTAGTCCAATGTTCAGGTACTTGGTAACTTCCTTCAAGTGAAATCCAAATGGTGTGCCTTCATCCGGTTGGGTGTACTTGATCTTCGCGTCCTTCATCCTAAAGAGTAGAATAGATGAGGAGTTAGAAAATGAGAGGAGAGTAGTGATCTATGGCCTTAACTTAGTGGTCGTGTCCTACAGTCAGCGTGTGCTCTGATACCATCTCTGTAGCGACCTGACCTGAATGGATCACGTCTACTGTGCTACGGTGTCATCCCTGGATCAGTAATGCTGACACCACACAGTACATCGAGGTTTTATAGCAGAGTTGCAATCACACACTTATTACATCGATGGCTGAAAAAGAACTTATTACAATAAATATGGCTGAAGGCCATCTAATATCGATAACAGCGGAAGACTCGGAAGATAAATGGGTCCATCAACTCCATCGGCATCACTGAGTATAGAACCACGACCTAAACGCACCTCAATCGTCGTCTGAAAAGTCTGCAACATTAACGTTGCAGCCCGAAAACGGGTCAGCACATGGAATATGCTGGCAATGTAACACATAGAGAGTAATGAAACAATAAGCCTATACTACATGCATTATGGCTGGTGGTAAGGCTCTATGGTTACAGTTTTGCGAAAAGCCAATTTTTCCCTAC
>NW_021197158.1:0-1204 GCF_002162155.2 Triticum dicoccoides
AAAGCCAAAGTTGATGCTATTGAAAAGATGCCATGTCCCAAAGACATAAAAGGTATGAGAAGTTTCCTTGGTCATGCCGGTTTTTATAGGAGGTTCATTAAGGACTTTTCTAGAATCTCTAGGCCTCTGACTAACTTATTGCAAAAAGATATTCCGTTTGTCTTTTATGATGATTGTGTAGAAGCATTTGAAACACTTAAGAAAGCTTTGATCACTACACCTATTGTTCAGCCACCTGATTGGAATTTACCTTTTGAAATTATGTGCGATGCTAGTGATTATGCTGTAGGGGCTGTTTTAGGGAAAAGAGTCGATAAGAAATTGAATGTTATCCATTATGCTAGCAAGACTCTTGATACTGCCCAGAGAAATTATGTTACCACTGAAAAAGAATTCTTAGCAGTTGTGTTTGCATGTGATAAGTTTAGACCTTATATTGTTGATTCCAAAGTTACTATTCACACTGATCATGCTGCTATTAAATATCTTATGGAAAAGAAAGATGCTAAGCCTAGACTCATTAGATGGGTTCTCTTGCTTGAAGAATTTGACTTGCATATTGTTGATAGAAAAGGAGCTGAGAACCCCGTTGCAGACAACTTGTCTAGGCTAGAAAATGTTCTTGATATCCCACTGCCTATTAATGATAGCTTTCCTGATGAACAATTAGCGTTCGTCAATGCTTCTCGTACTGCTCCTTGGTATGCTGACTATGCTAATTACATTGTTGCTAAATATATACCGCCTAGTTTCACATACCAGCAAAAGAAAAAGTTCTTTTATGATTTAAGACATTACTTATGGGATGACCCACATCTTTATAAAGAAGGAGTAGATGGTATTATTAGACGTTGTGTGCCTGAGCATGAACAGGAACAAATCCTATGCAAGTGTCACTCTGAATCCTATGGAGGACACTACGCTGGGGATAGAACTGCACACAAGGTACTATAGTCTGGTTTTTATTGGCCTACTCTTTTCAAAGATGCTCGGAAGTTTGTCGTATCTTGTGATGAATGTCAAAGAATAGGTAACATCAGTAGACGTCAAGAAATGCCTATGAATTATTCTCTTGTTATTGAACCATTTGATGTTTGGGGCTTTGATTATATGGGACCTTTTCCTGCCTCCAATGGTTATACACATATTTTAGTTGTTGTTGATTACGTTACTAAGTGGGTAGAAGCTATTCCAACTAGTAGTG
>NW_021197159.1:0-1168 GCF_002162155.2 Triticum dicoccoides
AGGGTGATACACCAGTTTGACTCCCTGCACACATCTAGTCTCCACTGGCTCAACTCTGCAAATATAGTGTTGTTGCCCAAGAAAGAGGGCGCGGAGGGGATTGCCGACTACAGGCCCATTAGTCTCATTCATGCCGTCGCCAAGATTATCGCAAAAATTCTTTCCATCCGTCTCGCCCAGGACATGAACAGCTTGGTCTCCAACGCCCAAAGTGCATTCATCAAGAGCAGAAGCATCCACGATAACTTCATGTGTGTCCGGAACTTGGCCCGTAGGCTACACAAATGTAGGACTCCATCTCTCCTGTTCAAGCTAGATATACGCAAAGCCTTCGACTCGGTCAGATGGGAATACATCCTCGACCTCCTTCGGCGGAGGGGGTTTCCCCCCAAGTTTCGGGATTGGATTGCGGCTCTTCTTTGCACATCATCTTCTAGGATTTTGTTAAATGGGGTGACTGGCAATCCCATCAAGCACAGTAGGGGCCTTCGGCAGGGGGACCCCCTATCCCCGCTCCTTTTTGTCATTGCAATTGACACACACCAGCAACTACTGGAGCTGGCAACCCGAAAAGGACTACTCCACAAAATTCGTGGGAGAGGGATCATGGTGCGAACTTCACTCTATGCAGACGATGCGGCTGTTTTCATGGCTCCAATCAAAAAAGATATTGATAACCTCTCAGCCATTTTGAGTGGATTCGGGGAGGTCACCGGGCTATGCACCAATTTTCACAAGAGCTCGGTTGTGCCCATTCGATGCAACCACCTAAACCTGGAGCACATTCTGCAAGGATTGCCAGCTATCAGGGCGTCCTTCCCCATAAGATACTTGGGTCTTCCATTGTCCGTCTGGCAGCTTAAGAAGGTGGATTTGCAATTTCTTGAGGACAAAATTGCGGGCAAGTTGGTGACATATGAGGGGCAAAACATCACCACCATTGGACGAACGACCCTTGTTAAGTCTGTCGCCACCTCGCAAGCGGTCTATTTCATCACATCTTTGGTCATACCGCCGGGCATTCTTCACAATATCAACAAACTGGAGCGGGCTTTCCTTTGGTCGGGATCGGATAAGACGACGGGCGCCAAGTGCAAGGTAAACTGGGACATGGTTTGCCGCCCGTGCGAATATGGCGGCCTTGGGGTTCTCAACACCGATAAATTCG
>NW_021197160.1:0-974 GCF_002162155.2 Triticum dicoccoides
ATGAACCAGACCTGACACGACTCTAAGCATAGCAGGCATAGCAAGGTAGGAACAACACATACATATGGCTCAAACAACTCCTACACATGCTAGTGGGTTTCATCTAGTTACTGTGGCAATGACAGGTCATGCAGAGGAAATGGGTTCAACTACCGTAGCACACAGCAGTTTGAAACGCGTTGTCTTAATGCAGTAAAAAAGAGCAGGAGCGAGAACATGGGATTGTATCGATATGATCAAATGGTTGGTTGCTTGCCTGATGGTTCGATGCACTGATACGGTTCTTCGTTAGGGTAATCACGGTACTCCTCGGAGGCAGAACCTGTCGCAAGGGACATCGATACACAACCATCACCAAACAATGTGCAACAATATGATGCATGCATGAAACATGGCAATATGAGTGTGTTGGGCTAATGCAACTAAAACCAGAAGGGTTTGAACAAATTTGAATCAAGGATTCAAATTTCAAATTCAAATATGGCCTTTTAAAGTGCCTTTCCTTGTTCTTCTTGAAACATCAATTTAACTTGTTTGATCATGCATGAAAATAGTACAGATGGGTAGATTGGATTTTTCTGATCATTTTTCATATATAATTTGTCCAATTTGGAGTTACAGAATAAAAGTTATGAATTTTTGAAGTTTAAATAATATTCTGGAATTTCCTGATTTAATTTAAATCCAGAAATATAAATATTGCGCCAGCATGACGTCAGCATGACGTCAGTGGTCAACTGCGGCTGGCTGAGGTCAAACCTGACGTGTGGGGCCCACACGTCAGTGACAGGGGGGTTAAACAGGGTTAAATTAATCCTAATTACTAATTAGTGGCGCTGGGGCCCACTGGTCAGTGTCAGGGGGTTAACTAACAGTGGTTAGCGCTAATCCTAATTAGCTACAGGGCTGGGCCCACCTGTCAGGGACTCAGGGGGGTCCTGCCGTGGTCAAGGTGGGTCAAACCCACCGGCGAC
>NW_021197161.1:0-1407 GCF_002162155.2 Triticum dicoccoides
CACCCCCAGTCGCCCCCCTCATCGTCTCGAGACCCCTAGCAAGACTTGATTATTACTTGTCTCATTATCAAGTTAAATACCAAATAGAAATACTCGCACCCATATCAAACAGGAAAATACTGGCACTGTATTGGCACTGATTATAAACTCACAAGCTTAATCCCGATCTCGTCGTTGGTCTGCACTTTAGTACCTGCACCGGCAACCCTGAGCAAGGAAAACACGCTTAATCAGTAATGCATTAGAAACAACACAAAGGCGAGAGCTTTAGCTGCTTCCTATCGGCGTCCTTGCCCATCTCTGCGTCCCGTGAGGCGAGGGGCTAGGTGATGGCGATGACGGCTTCCTATCGGCGTCATTGCACATCTCTGTGTCCCGCGCGGCGAGGGGCTAGGCGATGGCGATGGCATCACGGACAGCTCGAAGGCGAGTACGACGGTGATGTGGACTGCTCCTCGTCCACTGTGTCACCCGTGCTGGTGAACTGTTTCTTTCCGCCGGGCAGATGATCTAATTTTGTTGTCCTTGCCATGCATTGCCGACAAGTCATCACAATCAAGCTATTCATCTAACCAAAGAGAAATGCACAAAAAATTCCGAAAGTGCTATTGTGAGCTCGAGCTCACAGACACCCTTTGCTACAGTACAAACGAAAAAATATTTAAAACATTAAACATTGATATATTTTTCACATGCGTGCAAATTTTCATGACAAAATGACATTCATGCAGGTCTCGTTGAAAAAAACAAAATCGATGCTCCAAAATGCTTCCAAAAACAGTTTTTTTGAGCATGATTTTATTTTTTTTGCTGACACCTCCATAAATGTCATTTCATCACGAAAATTGGCACGTATGTAGAAAAAACATCAAAGTTTCTTGACAAAAAAATTCAGATTTTTTTGAATTTTTTTATTATTTTTTCGGATTTTACTATTCATCCGGAATCACTGGTGCCCGGGATCAATTCCTCTGCGTCCAAAAAATTCCATCTATTACAAAACAAAGAGGCACCGTCAAAGTTGTGCTGTACAGATTACTACACAACAGCGAACAAATTTGAGACAGCAATCCATCCAACCCCAATCCGGGCCACCAAACCAACACGGGGACCTACTCCAGATGTTTGATCTCGGACCGCAAATGAAATAGCCACTCAAACCCATAACCCTAGTAACATCGACGGGTATGAAATCCAAAAACGGCCAAAGGGATTGAATGAGAGTTACCAGACCTTCCTCTTGTCTAGTGTTGCCACTCAGATGGAAAATTCACGATGGATGATTTTATCCATTAGCAATAAAGAAGTGAACACCCGTCGTCCTAGGTACCAGGCAATCACTTCTCTCCAGGATATAGCATGACAACCATGCTTGCTCGCTGCTCTCTCCCCGTCGAGAAGCGGAAC
>NW_021197161.1:1589-2088 GCF_002162155.2 Triticum dicoccoides
GCCATGCCTCCCCGCGGCGGCTCGGGCGGGTATTGGCGGCCGGTTTTGGGCCCTGATGGAGTCAGACAACGAGGACGACGCCGGAGATGGAGACTTGGCGATGCGTTCGCCGCTGTCACCTACGCCTAGTTCTTTGATTGGCGATCTATTTCATGCAGGTTATGATGAAGATGCGGTCGCCAATAACGTAGACACAATGGTGCCGGTGGAAGATCCGGTGCGGGTGGGGCTTCACCCGGACGAGAGGAGGGAAGTGGTACGACGTGTCGTTCATCGGAGAAATGCGGCATCGACGGTCAGGCCATGGAAGGGCCCTATACCCAAGGTATGCCTTCCGAATCTTACTCTTTTCGACATGATTAAGCCGGAGTCGTGGATTACTGTTAAGAGACGAAAGAACGGGAAGCGGAGGGGCGTGCATCCGGCGCCGGCGGCGGCCATGGCGTCCGCAGAACCTTCCCAGATCGCTCAGATGCGATCGGCTCGTTTGAATTTTTTG
>NW_021197161.1:3210-4265 GCF_002162155.2 Triticum dicoccoides
CGGGGAGTGCCCGTTGTTGCGTGACCTGCCTCCGACGCTGAACATTTATGGAGTCTATTGTGCTGAGCTCATGTTTTTTGAGTCCCCGGCGGCAAGAGAGGTCCCGGAGGATACACTAAGCTTGACTACCGGGATTGTGAAAGCAACCCAGGGAGAGGTGACTGAGGCACAGATTGTGAGGAGGCTTCAGGAGTTGGTTCCCGGGGATTCTCAATGGGAACTGGTGCTTATCGAGGACAGGTCTTTTAAGGTTGAGTTCCCAACTGTGGATGATCTGCAGAGATTATTGAGCTTTGGCCTGTGTCGAGTTCCTGGTACTACGTGTATCTTGGAGTTCCATGAGTGGAAGCAGGTTGAGCCTAAGGGGAAGCCGCTTACGCAGGTTTGGTTGCGGTTTACAGGGGCTCCTTCTAAGCCTCTGCAGGATGCTCGAGTGGTGGCTAGCATGGGCATAATGGTGGGGAAGACAGAAAAAGTGGATATGGCGTTCACACGTGCCCATGGGGTGGCCCGGATATTGGTGAGTGTTCTGGATATTGAGTTCGTGCCCGATAAGGTCAACTAGACTTACAGGGGAGTGGTGTTCCCGCTAGACATCGAGTTTGAGGACACGGATTTATTTGATGATGCGGTTAATGGTAATGATGTTGACATGCAAGACAGTGATGGTAATGCCGGGGCCAAGGGGGCACCGTCAGATGAGCCCACGCACGAGGGGTCTAATGGTTCTTCGCAGTTGCCCGGGGATGGGACCGGGGTTGAGCCTGCTGCTTCCCCAGCGGTACCCATGACTACTCTGTGCTTTGGGTCTTTTCAGCCAGCCTCGGCACCTCCCAGATTATGGAGTGACCGGGTAGATTCTGATGATTGTCTTGAGTACACGCTCCCCCCGTTGGAGTTCGAGAGGAAGGCCGGCTTTTCTGTGGGTCACCAGCCCAGGACTATGGTCGGAGCTACGGAGAGGAGCCTGGAGGGAGCTTCTCTTGCACTGGCACCTCAGGCGGACGCGACTCCGGTGTCGGCGTCTACGGGCAGGGTGAGTCGAGGGGGGGGGG
>NW_021197162.1:0-1578 GCF_002162155.2 Triticum dicoccoides
ATAAATATAAAAAATGTAAAAATAGCTTAATAAAAACAATAAATAAATGCACTAAAATAGAAAATAAAAAATAAATAAAAAGGAAGGATAAAAGTAGACGTGAATACACAAACTGAGCTGCCCTAGTGAGCTTCTTACTGTGCACACTCTCCCAACAAAAAAATTAAAGAAACACATGTATTCACATGGAAGACCTATGAGAAAATAAAAAACAGAAAAGGAAAATTATATAGAGAACTACAAGCGACAACCCATGGCTCAGAATGGAAAGCAATGCAGCGGCAGAAGGTCCAGTGCCCGCTGGGACAAAGCCCAGTACGTTTTGGACAAGAAATACATCAGCGCAATAAAACACAGATCGATCAAAGCAAAAGCAAATCGTACCGCTAATCTCGTCGACTGAGACTTCACTAAATCTCAGTCGACTGAGATATAGCAAACCCCTTTAACAAATCGAATAGACGGGATTTTTTTATACAAAGATAGCACTTTAAAATTGTGCTTGGAAATATTTAATGGAGATAAACTTGAAGATTTTTTTAAAAGAAGTTCTAGAAAGATTGCTCATTCCAACTACAGATTAGATATTTATTAATTTATAACTTTGCACTTTCACAATACATGTTTTTTTTTGCAACAGATAGTTCTTGGAAAAATTGTGTTGCGCATCTGGTAAATTTTTTAAAAAAAATTCACTAACTATTTTTCTTAATTTAATTACTAGGGCCTGAACTTTGATTTTGCACCGGGCCCCCAAATTCTCAGGTACGGCCCTGGAGGGAGTATAACTCGAATTTCCACCGTAATAGAATCTGGTTTGAAATGTCGTATATATGGATATTTCGGTTGCATATATATGTATACCACTGGCTTATGAAACATTATTTTCTGAGAGATCATGACATGTTTACATGGGAAAAATAATAGCACTATCATGATGCCCTAAAACAGTTCCGGTCATGGCCAAGAAAAAAAAAGGCAAACAACAGGATGCAATAAATAGCATTTCCTGCAATTCCGGTCATGCTTAATAACCAATCATTCAACATTTAAAATACATGCGAACTGAGCATTGCTTAGATGGTTAGGTTCCTTGTGGTGAAACTAGCCCACCAGGGTTCAAGTCCCAAACTTCGCACTAGTGGTTGCATTTCCGGCAAAGTATGAGAGGAGATATTCCTGTCGACTAAGATGCTCCTATGGCGACTTTGTCAATCTCAAGATTAGTTGCCGGCTCAGTATGGATAGGGCGTGCATGTCTACGTTCATAAGGGTGAGTGTATGTACGTGTATGTGGGCCTCTATGATTGCACTGTATTAGGAGAGTTAAAATGCGTGAATGATGGCACAAAAGGACCTTAATAAATTTTCACATCAGACCACATTAATTAATATGTAGCTTTGTTCAACCAGACTTTATGACGGCGTCCTAAACGGTCCTGGTCTTGCGCAAGAAGAAAAGTTGAAGCAAAGGTGTGGCATAAACTAGTCATTCTAAATTGGTGGTTGTGTTGTCAGTTTGATGGAAAGGAAAATGGGAGCTTAAGGTCCTTTAGCTCAAAACAAAACCGTCATTCA
>NW_021197163.1:0-1280 GCF_002162155.2 Triticum dicoccoides
CATGGCCGACGCCATCGCCGCCACCCCCTCGCCGTAGCCACGCCCTCCGACCACCCCACGCCGTCTCACCATGTCCAGGAGCTCCGCCGCTGTCCACTTCATCGAGCAGCCGAGCCCCGAGCGCTCGCAACGCCCGAGACCACCGCACCGACCTCGCCCGAGCTCACCGTCGCCGGAGATCCCCTTCAACGCCGTCGTCGCTCCGGTCCATCTCCGGCCGCACCAAGGACTCCGTCGCACTCACTGTGAGCTTAGCCATCTTCCCCTCCCTTCCGTTCTTGCTCCCGAGCCGTGTAGCAACCTCCCGGAGCTCAACCGCACCCACCGCCGTGGAGCTCGTCGCCGACGTGCTCCCGGTCATCCTCCGGCCACAAGATGGTGTCCATCTTACTCACCAAGTCCCGCAGCACCTAGCTAGCTACTCCACGAGCCTCACCGAACCCTCTAGCGTCAAGTTCGTCTTCGGCCGAACCCCGGTGGCCGCCAAGGTCGTCGTCGGCGCCAACTCCGGCCACCCCGACCCCAACGGACTCCGCCAAGAGCTGCGGTTTGTCCTCAGCTCCACTCCGGTGATCTCCGCGGCCCATTTGGTGGCCGGAATAGCCAAAACCACTCCCGCCGCCGCGTCGGGCTCGCCGGCGGCTAAACGCCGGTGCAGCCGACCCGGGTTTGACCACGGGTGGGCCCTGGTTGACTCCCCTGAGTCAATGACAGGTGGGGCCCAGCCCTGTTAATTAAACAGGATTAGTTTTAATTAAATTTTAATTAAAATAATCACCCTGACATGCGGGACCCACTGTCAGGTTTGACCTGGACCAGTTCCGTTGACCTGCTGACGTCACACTGACGTCAGGCTGACGCAGTAATTGATTTTCTGGATTTAATTTAAATCGGGAAATTCCAGAATATTATTTAAACTTCAAAAATTCATAACTTTTATTCTGTAACTCCAAATTGGACAAATTATATATGAAAAATGATCAGAAAAATCCAATCTATCCATCTGTACTATTTTCATGCATGATCAAACAAGTTAAATTGATGTTTTAAGCAGAACAAGGAAAAGCACTTTAAAAGGCCATATTTGAATTTGAAATTTGAATCCTTGATTCAAATTTGTTCAAACCCTTCTGGTTTTAGTTGCATTAGCCCAATACACTCATTTTGCCATGTCTCATGCATGCATCATATTGTTGCATACTGTTTGGTAATGTTTGTGAATCGGTGCTCTCTGCGGCAGGTTCTGTCCCCGAAGAGTACCGTGATTACCCTAACGAAGA
>NW_021197164.1:0-882 GCF_002162155.2 Triticum dicoccoides
TACTACTATGGCTAACGCGTTTAGCAATAAAGTAAAGTAATTTACATGGCGTTTCTTGATGACACGCAGGTCATATAAAAGAATAAAGACAACTCCTATGGCTCCTGCCGGTTGTCATACTCATCGACATGCAAGTCGTGAATCCTATTACAATAGCATGAACATCTCATACATCACATATAGATCATTCATCATTCATCACAACTTTGGCCATATCATATCACAAACCACTTGCTGCAAAAACAAGTTAGACGTCCTCTAATTGTTGTTGCAAGTTTTACGTGGCTGAATTAGGGTTCTAGCAAGAACGTTTTCTTACCTACGTTAAAGCCACAACGTGATTTGTCAACTTCTATTTACCCTTCATAAGGACCCTGTTCATCGACTTCGCTCCAACTAAAGTAGGAGAGACAGACACCCGCCAGCCACCTTATGCAACTAGTGCATGTTAGTCGGTGGAACCGGTCTCACGTAAGCGTACGTGTAAGGTTGGTCCGGGCCGCTTCATCCCACAATACCGCTAAAGCAAGAAAGGACTAGTAACGGCAAGAAAGTTGACAAATCTACGCCCACAACAAATTGTGTTCTACTCGCGCAAGAAGAACTACGCATAGACCTAGCTCATGATGCCACTGTTGGGGAACGTTGCAGAAAACAAAAATTTTCCTACTCGTTTCACCAAGATCATCTAGGAGTTCATCTAGCAACGAGTGATTAGATGCATCTACATACCTTTGTAGATCGCGCACGGAAGCGTTCAAAAGAACGGTGATGATGTAGTCGTACTCGACGTGATCCAAATCACCGATGACCAGCGCCGAACGGACGGCACCTCCGCGTTCAACACACGTACGGGACGGAAGACGTCTCCTCCTTCTTGAT
>NW_021197165.1:0-1056 GCF_002162155.2 Triticum dicoccoides
GACTAGCCCAGAGGCTCCGCCTCGACCCCCTCCTTCCTCCCCACCGACCCACGGCCCTCCGGAAGCCCTGCAACGCCGCCACCATCGCCGTTCCGTCGCCGGCCACCGAAGCTCACCGCCGTCGATTCGCCGCCTCCGACGCCTCCCCGAGCTTCCCGAGGCCACCGTCGCAACCCCCGTGAGCTCCTCCGTCGTTTCCCCCTCCCCGCTTAGTCGCGCTCGCCCTCTAGCTGTCGTCTCCACTATGGCCGAACCTTCGCCGCCGCCGCACTCGTCGCCGGTGATGCTCCGGTGACCATTTGGTCCCGGGCATGCGCCCAACGCGCTCCCCGCATCGCGTGGAGCCTCCGTGGCACTTCGCCGCGCTTGTTTGCGCACCGCAGGCCCATCCCCACTTGCACCCGAGCTTCGGCCGCCGCCGAGCTCGTCGCCGGCACCACTCCGGCCACTTCCCGGCCGCGCCACCACCACAGTTGGATGCGGACGAGCGTCCGCATCCCGAAGCTGTGCTCCGCGCGCCAAACCGAGCCCTGTGGGCAAAACCCGAGGCTCGCCACCGCGGCTGGCCTCGCAGGCGTCAAGACGCCGGTGGGGTTGACCCACGTTGACCACGGCAGGACCCTCCCCTGTGTCCATGACAGGTGGGGCCGGCCTGTTAGTTAGGTTAGGATTAGTGTTAACTAAAAATTAGTTAGACTAATTACACTGACATGCATGGCCCACAGGTCAGTTTGACCTGGACGGCGCCCGTTGACTTGCTGACATCACTGTGAAGTCATGCTGACGCAGTAAATTCATTTCTGGATTTATTATTATTCAGAAATTCCAGAAAATTGTATAAACTTCAATAATTCATAGAAAATTAACCGTAACTCCAAATTAAATAATTTATATATGAAAAATTATCAGAAAAATTCAAGGAATCCATCTGTACCATTTTCATGCATGTTAGAACAACTTATAGCTGCTGTTTAGCACAAATCAATTAAAGGGCATTTATTTAATCACATATGGAGTTTGAGTTTGAATTTTATATTCAAACCAACTTCATTTAAT
>NW_021197166.1:0-1547 GCF_002162155.2 Triticum dicoccoides
ATGGAGAGAGTATTTACAATAAAATTCGCCTCATTTGTCACTGAATGTGGAGGTTGTATCTGAATTAAAATTTCAGTTCTGCTAAAGCACATCTAGATGTGCTCTAAGGATTGCACATCTTAGTACTATGTCATTGATTTTATCTAAGACTCATGCAAGCATTTCTTTTGTCTTTTTCCTTTCTTTCTAGTTTAATTGACTCGCTTAGATGTGCAATAATTAGGGCAGACAAAACCTTAAAATTTCAATGACATAATTTAAAGAGACCACCTATTCAACGGTTGCCTTTTTTTGTTGCTTTTCGTCGATTTCGCTCAATCCAAACCTTCTGAAGATTCTTCTTGGCCAGCTCCAGATCAAGGTTGAGGCTGATCTGTTTCTTCTCCAACTCAGCAAACCGGGCCCCGAGCTCACAAGATTTCTGCGGTCAGCAAACAAGGCACGTCAGTCTACAGAAACAAAGGTTAATCTTAGCAAAAAAAAGTGTTCTAAGACTACCGCTGAATCAAAATATTCAACAGTAGTCTCGCAGACTACGCCAAGTGGATGCACTTGGCGTGCCCCCACTGGTCCAGTTTACCACTCAGCATGGTCTGCCAAGCATGAGTATGCAAAAAATAGAGGGATTCAAAGACCACAGCCGACTACCAGCAGTCGACCGTGGTCTCCGGGACTACACCTAGTTGGTGCACTCTGCGTGCCCCCGCTGGTCTGGATTCCACTCGAAACAAGCTATTCAACCGAGTGAAAGAACAATGAAGTGACATTCGACAAAGACCCCCGTCGAATCAAACATCTGACGGCGGTCTTCGGGATCAAATTGAGAGATCAGTCCGAAATCAACTGACCTTGACATTAACATGCAGAGCAGAGCTGGCGTTGTGGGCAGCCTGGCTGGCCTCGTGCACCACCTTCATCTGCTCCATCATAACGTTTGCTTGGAGTATGGCTTCCTTGGCGGCACCCGCCGGGTCATTTGGAGTGTGATGTGCAGCAAAGAGCGACGATGGCAGTACAGTCAGAGCAATCACAGGATCTGAAGCATGGAGCTGTGTAGGAGAAGCAGAGACTTGAGCAATCAACGCCGAGGGACGGTCAGTCGACACAAGATTGGCAAAAGAAACAGTGGCCCGAGTCGGATCTCCGAATCACTGGACCACCGTCTCTGGTGCCGATGTCGACTGAGGCTCCTGGCCTACAACCGTCCTCCCGCTCGAAGCCCTGCCCCTCCTTCCTGTATTCTTCTAAGGCGCTTCTTCATCGTCGTCTGGAAGTTCAATGACGTCCCGTGGGGCTACACAAAATGCAACCATAGAGGCTCAATTGACCAGCAATTCAGTCGACAAAACAAGCACAAGATTACAGGATCGTACCAGCTTTGGAAGTAGCCGCATCTTCAGTCTCCTCATCATCTTAAGCCTTGTCAATATCCATGGAAGTCCCGGAAGTTGCAGCACTGAAAAATTCATAGCCCACTCGGTCATAGCAGAAGTATGAGTCAGTAGGAGAACACAGAGACAGAACACTCACGCAGAAGCGACGGGAAC
>NW_021197167.1:0-1115 GCF_002162155.2 Triticum dicoccoides
GGTGGTGAGGCATGGTGTCGGGGACAAGTGGCGGGGTTGCGGCCTCGTCGGGGTCGTGCCCCGATCCAGAGGGGGTCGGGGAAGGCAGAGATAGGAGCGGGGAAGTGGGGGGTTTCGCCCCGATCCAATCTGGATCGGGAGGGGGCGAGGGAGTTAGGGTTTCAGGGGGGCTAGCGGGGATATAGGCCAGGGCGTAGTGGGCTGGCCGGCCGCCTGACTAGCTGGGCCGGTTGGCCCAGTGGGGGAGGCTCCCCTTTTTTTGTTTTTTTGTTTGTCTTTATTTATTTATTTATTTTTCCTTTTACTGTTTTACTTTTAGTCTCATCTTTTTAAGTTTTATAAAAAAAAACATAAAAGTTGTACCAAAATCAGTATTACTAATTATACCTTTGTTACAAAAGTTTAAACCCCTAAATAAAATACTTTAACATTTTATAAATAATAAAAGGCATTTATTATATTGGTTATGTTGCTGTTTCATTCACATTTAAGCATCTAAACATTTTATAAAAGTGTGGTTTCCTTACCATAATTACCTATGCATTATTTGGCTCACTCCGAACATTTTTAGTTTTAATATTTAAAAACTTTTATTATTTGCTTGATTTTGAATTTGAATTCGAACCGGTTTTGAACTAACGTGAGATTATTAACACTAACCGAGGTGACGTGGCATCATTAGCGTGGAATTACTGTAGCATGATTTCCCGGGCGTCACAATTCTCCTCCACTACAAGAAATCTCGTCCCGAGATTTAGGAGCGGTTACAAGGGGAAGGGATCTGGTTACGAAATTCTAAAGATTCTTCTCGGTCATAGTTGCTCTTCTCGAAGAGGTCGATCCATTACATTGATGTCTTCGGTCCTCTGCTTCAGGTCGTCATGATGAAGTCGGCATCCTTTCTTCAGAAACTCCATCGTACTAACGAAAGAATAAAGGGGGAGTATTCCGGGAGAACGGGCCTCGGCAAGGTTGACTATTTGGTAGATAACATCGGGGAATGGGGTAGGAAGTAACTCTCGAATTGAACTTAAGAAAATATCAAGAGTAAAGTAAGAAGGTACCATGAGAAGTTTCAAACGGATAGGCCATTGTTCGATGTCTGAAACAACATG
>NW_021197168.1:0-1154 GCF_002162155.2 Triticum dicoccoides
CCTATACAGTTCATAGACAAGTAAATGGAAACTACTAAAAGCCTCAAGATAAGTGTGAGTGCCGAGGATGGCTCTTCCGTAGGAAGACGGAGGTGGATCCTCGGTAGTGTATTGAATTGGTGAGTAGTGGACTCGTGTGCGCAAAACCATTTCGAGTTGGAGTCTCGTAGGTTAGCCTAGCCAAGAGTCAAAGCTGGCTTGCTGCAACAACTCCACCAACCCTTCTTGATAATATGCATGTATGTAGGATCTGATGTAAGTCTTGCTGAGTACCTTTGTACTCATGTTGCTATAATTTACATTTTTACAGAAGACGCTGCAACCCCTTCTGATGGGTTCTACGTAGACGTTGACATCAATGAGTAGGCTAAGGCCTAGGTGGTGATCCTGAGCTTGTGAAGGACCTCGTAGTATAGCTAGGCTTTCCAAGCCTCTTTTATTTTACTAGTTGTCTGTACTCAGACAAGTTACTTCCGCTGCTGGTTTGTATGACTGTATGACTTGAATGCTGGGTCGTGTGACCCGTACCTTTGTGTATGTTATGTATGGCCCTCTGAGCCTTAAATAAAGTACTTGTGTCATAGAGTCATGTTGTGATGCCTTGTTGTATTTGCACATATCGAGCATATTGTGTGTATGATTGAAATGCTTGGTATGTGTGGGATCTGACTATCTAGTTGTTTATCCTTAGTAGCCTCTCTTACCGGGAAATGTCTCCTAGTGTTACCTCTGAGCCCTGGTAGCTTGCTACTGCTCGGGAACACTTAGGCTGGCCAGCATGTGTCCTTCTTCGTTCCTATGTCTGTCCCTTCGGGGAAATGTCACGCATTGAGTACCGGAGTCCTGTTAACCCGCTACAGCCCGGTTTACCGGAGTCCTGCTAGCCCAGTGCTACAGCCCGGACCCACTTGCTGATGACCGACACGTTCGAAGCTGAGTCATGGATGCCTGTCCCTGTAAGTCTGTGCCACTTTGGGTTTACGACTAGTCATGTCAGCCCGGGCTCCTTATCATATGGATGCTAGCGACACCATCATATACGTGAGCCAAAAGGCGCAAACGGTCCCGGGCAAAGGTAAGGCGACACCCGTGGGGATACCGTGCGTGAGGCCGCAAAGTGATATGAGGTGTTACCGGCTAGATCGATGTGACAT
>NW_021197169.1:0-935 GCF_002162155.2 Triticum dicoccoides
CTGTCTTGTCAATTCTTTTTTTTAACCGGTGTGTCTCTCCTCAAGTGGATCCGTTCACGTCAACATTTGCAAGATCATTTATCACTTCTTCTCAACGGTGTTTGTTTCATCCGTCTCCAAGTTGCCTTTGTTTTTCCCACCCTCCCTCCCTTTTGTTTTTCTTCAAGGACTAAGATTTCTTCTTCAAGTATCCATTTTATTGATGGGAAGTTTCTCCATTCTTTTCCGTCAATGTTCTTATCCGGTGATTCTCATGAAGATTCTAATGGAGCTTCAAGTTTGTCATTCCTCGTTCTTTTCTTCTCCGGTGGATTTAATTCAAGCTTTGGTATTAAGCATACTCCTTTTCTTTTTTTCCCAATGCTTTTCTTATGCCGGTGCACCTCTTAATCATCCATCTCTTGCTATTAAATTGTTCCGGAGTGCTCAAGATATCTCGAAGATTCGTGTTTCCACTCTGCATTCGTTCAAGCTCTTTCGAGATTGGTATCTCATTCAAGTCATTTAATTCAATCGGTGCAACATCTCTTTTAAATCTTTTCAACGGTGTTCTTTTGAGTGGGCCCTAACCCACAGGTCTTTTCCCAGGATCTTACCTGACTCTTCTATTTTCCCAGAGCTATCCTAAATTCTTCTCCAAGTTTGACGTAAGAATGAGTTATCATTAGTCAAATGCTTTTCTCCAAGATCTTTCAAATTCTTTTCATAGTTGGCTCAACCTCTTCGCTTTTGATTCTTCTGGTGTGCCTCAATAATTCTTGGTGGTGTTTCTCGTTGTCATTCTCATCATTTGAAGACCGAAGAAGAGTTTCTCTTTAATCTTGCTCTATTCTCTTCAAGATTCATGGTGCTAGCTTGTTGCCATCCTCTCATAATTGTTTTCGATTGTGAGAATCTTTTTCACCCATCAGGAGATATTCAAGAGTCTTCTCAGT
>NW_021197170.1:0-1649 GCF_002162155.2 Triticum dicoccoides
GGGTTTGTTAACCATGGAAATCACTGCGGGACCGCAAAACAGTCAGTATTAGTCCACGAAACGGGCCAGAATTGGCCAAAACAATGAGTGTTGATGACCGACAGGTAAGTGCACCTTAGGGTTCAACAACTATGGAAATCGCCTCGTGACCGCAAAACGGTGAGTAATAGTCCATGAAACGGGCCAGAATCGTCAAAAACCACGAGTGTTGATGTCTGACACGTAAACGCACCCCGGGGTTCGTTAATCGCGGAAATCACTTTGGGACCCCAAAAAAGTGAGTAATAGTCCACAAAACGGGCCAGAATCAGCCAAAATTGCGACTGTTGATGACCGACATGTAAGCGCACCTTGGGGTTCATAAACTATGGAAATCGCTTTGGGATCCCTAAACAGTGAGTAATTGTCAACGAAACGGGTCAGAATTGGCCAAAGCTGTGAGTGTTGATGACGGGCACGTAAACGCACCCCAGGGATCGTCAATCATGGAAATCGCTCTGGAACCCCAAAACGGTGAGTAACAGTGCACAAAACATACCAGAATCGGCCAAAATTGTGAGTTTTGATGACCGACACGTAAACGCACCCCGGTGTTCGTCAATCGTGGAAATCACTTCGGGATCCCGAAACTGAGTAATAGTCCAAGAAACGAGCAAGAATCGGCCCAATCTGCGAGTCTTGACGAGCAACACGTAAGCACATCTTGGGGTTCGACAACCATGGAAATTGCTTTGGGACTCCAAAACGGTGAGTAATAGTCCGTGAAAGAGCCCTGAATCGGTATAACCTAGGGTTATTGATCAACGATACATAAACGCACCCCGGGGTTCGTCAATCATGGAAATCGCTCAGGGACCCGAAATTAGTGAGTAATATTCCATGAAACGGGCCACACTGCCGAAACTGCAAATGTTGATGACAGACACATAAACACACAGTTGTTCGTCCATCGTGGAAATCACTACGTGACCCCAAAACTGAGTAATAGTCCAAGAGACGGGCCAGAATCGGCTAAAACCGTGATTGTTGATGACCGACACGTAAGCGCGCCTTGTGCTTCGACAACCATGGAAATCGCTTTGGGACCCCAGAAAGGTGAGTAATAGTCCATGAAACGGGCCAGAATCGACAAAAACCACGAGTGTTGATGACCGACACGTAAACGCACCACGGGGTTTGTTAATCGTGGAAATCACTGAGGGACCCCAAAACAGTCAGTATTAGTCCACGAAACGGGCCTGAATTGGCCAAAACAATGAGTGTTGATGACCGACACGTAAGTGCACCTTAGGGTTCAACAACTGTGGAAATCGCTTCGTGACCGCAAAACGGTGAGTAATAGTCCATGAAATAGGCGAGAATCGACAAAAACCACGAGTGTTGATGACCGACACGTAAACGCACCACGGGGTTTGTTAATCATGGAAATCATTGCGGGACCCCAAAACAGTCAGTATTAGTCCACGAAACGGGCCAGAATTGGCCAAAACAATGAGTGTTGATGACCGACAGGTAAGTGCACCTTAGGGTTCAACAACTGTGGAAATCGCCTCGTGACCGCAAAACGGTGAGTAATAGTCCATGAAACGGGCCAGAATCGTCAAAAACCACGAGTGTTGATGTCTGACACGTAAACGCACCCCGGGGTT
>NW_021197171.1:0-1724 GCF_002162155.2 Triticum dicoccoides
TTGTAAGTTCTTGGAATAAAATTTATGTTTACATAGACAAACTTATTTAGTTATGCAGCTGGAAATAATATAGTTCTATAGTCAGCGCAAAATTATGGTAAATAGAATATCACGTGTGCGAGATACATCTTTAATTCATGTGCGCAAGCAGATTTTCAAAAATATATACTTTATGTTTGTTATAGATCATTAACATTAGGGTTTGTTTTTCCCATGTCAATAAATTTTCATGATTAATTTGGTACTCATTCTATGCTCTATCCGCGGATCGGGATGCCTCCTTCACGACATGGAATGTTTTGTTCGAGGGACATATATTTCTCCTGACTCACAGACTTGCTTTGCCATAAACAACTCCTCTTGGACCAGTTGTCTACGGTAGCACGGAAATCCGTTGGTGCTCCCGGGAGAGCGCGCTCCTGCGTGCGAAAATATTTTGAAATGTCAAAATAATTATATGTGTTCTTTCTCACATCCAAATGCTACATACAAATTTGTAGGCAAAAAGATTAAACATTTTGGTCCTGTGAAGTAAATCAAAATAAACACCAAATGTTACCCCAAAATGTCACCCTAAATTTGTTTTTTTCACCACGCGAAATGCCGCTGCTCCGTTTCACATGAAAATTTTCAAGAATGCTTGCGACACTAACACAAACTTCTACAAAAAAATCCAGAATTTTTTGAAAACATTTACTATATTTTGTTGTTTACTATTCACACGCGAGCGCACGCTCCGGAGAGCCAGAACGTCATTCTCAACAGCAATGCTCCTTTACTTCTTATATGGCACTTGTACATTAAAGTGTAGCTCCTTCTTACGTTTCATGAAAGATATTGCATGGGCCTTCCTCCATTGATAAAAGTGCATCTTAGGGTTGAAGGGATTTTCTTATAAGAAAATCAAAAAAAATATTTGAATACAAATCATAAACCATTTGTGTACTTTCCAGACATTCACTAAATGACCTACATACAATTTTAACACAAAGGAAGTGTATTTTTAGTAAGGAGAATTTATCCTACAGCTATATTGTCAGCCAAGCATATTAAAAGAGTGAGGTCAGTTGATATAACAATAGAATGTAAATGGTGCAACCTAGACTTCGACACTTTGTGCAGCGATGTTTCTCGCACATCTTATACACATGTCACGTATATATCCAGTTGAGGTAAAGTCATTCTTCTAGTAATAAATACTAATTCTTTCTTCAAGTAGTAAATACTATGATAACTAAAAAAATCAGGAGCTGGTCCTAGTTTGACATGAGCATTGTAACTGGAAATAGGCAAGACTGAGTGAGTTATATGTTCGAACTTGATAAAGAACTATAACAAAGAACAGACTCCTCTTGGAAAAATCCGTCCATGATTAAGTATAGGCTATAGCACAAACTTTCTACTTGAAAGATGAGCAACATCAGATCAATGATCTAAATTATGACCACACGCTGCGTAGAGATATGATATGACAGAAACAGTGAGAATGTGAAGGTTTTGAACTATATGTTGAACTTCAACTTGATTATCCAGTACCTACTGCAGAGCTCCTTTGCTGACGTGGAACTAATTATTATATAAATCAATATATGATATACACTTGTGGCCATCCTTTCTTTTTGGTCAGCAAATCCTAACCAAGTAAAGATATCAGGAACCTCTTTTTTGTCGACAGGCATATTTGTAAAAAAAATATTAGTGTATCTGATGCTTCACTATTCCAT
>NW_021197172.1:0-494 GCF_002162155.2 Triticum dicoccoides
CGTTTTAGGTTCCCGGAGTGATTTCCATAGTTGTTGAACCCCAAGGTGCGTTTATGTGTCGGTCATCAACACTCACAGTTTTGGCCGTTTCTGGCCCGCTTCGTGTACTATTAATCACTGTTTTGGGGTCCCGGGGTGATTTCAACGATTGACGAACCCCGTGGTGCCTTTACGTGTCAGTCGCCAGCACTCGTGGTTTTGGCCGATTCTGGCCCGTTTCATGGGCTATTACTCACCTTTTTGGGGTCCCGGAGTGATTTCCATTGTTGTTGACGTTTACGTGTCAGTCATCAACATTCACAGTTTTTGGCCGATTCTGGCCCGCTTCTTGGAGTATAAGTCACTGTTTTGGGGTCCCAAAGTGATTTCAACGATTGACGAACCCTGTTGTGTGTTTACGTGTCGGTCTTTAGCACTCGCGGTTTTGGCCGATTCTGGCCCGTTTCATTGACTATTACTCACCGTTTTGGGGTCCCGAAGCGATTTCCATAGTT
>NW_021197173.1:0-1795 GCF_002162155.2 Triticum dicoccoides
TTCATTTATGATGTAGCATTGATAGATGCCAGGGTGGCTCTCCAGGTTCGGCATTGCTTTGAAGCAACACCACTGATTTGTTTGGCTAGAGCACACTTTCTTGTCAAGAAACCGAATGAACTCCACCTTAAATCATATATTTGGCAGATCTTGTGAAAAATCAAAATCTAAATGGGTAAACATTAATATAACAGAGAGCGTGCACTAAAAGAGGGCCGGGGGAATCGGAAAGCGTTACAACATTCCACCTTCAGAAGGGTTACAGATGGGCGGCCTTTGCCCGTTTCCAAACTTGCGAATCGGCGAAATCACCCCGCTGCGTGCCGCCTCTAGTATCAGGTTGAAAAAAGATCCGTGTACGCGGAGGGAGGAAGTAGAACGGACCCGGTTCCAAACATTCATTTTTACGGTTGAAAAAAAAGAAAGGGTACAAACAAAATTACTAGTACAAACAAAGGAGTATCACTATAGATAGATGTTGCCGGCCCTAGCTGCATTGATCATAGCTGGTAAATTCAAAATAATTTCTTCAGTTATGATGTAGCATTGATAGATGCCAGGGTGGCTCTCCAGGTTCGGCATTGCTTTGAAGCAACACCACTAATTTGTTTGGCTAGAGCACACTTTCTTGTCAAGAAACCGAATGAACTCCACTTTAAATCATATATTTGGCAGATCTTGTGAAAAATCAAAATCTAAATGGGTAACCATTAATATAACAGAGAGCGTGCACTAAAAGAGGGCCGGGGGAATCGGAAAGCGTTACAACATTCCACCTTCAGAAGGGTTACCGATGGGCGGCCTTTACCCGTTTCCAAACTTGCGAATCCGCGAAATCACCCTGCTGCGTGCCACCTCTAGTATCAGGTTGAAAAAAGATCCGTGTACGCGGAGGGAGGAAGTAGAACGGACCCGGTTCCAAACATTCATTTTTACGGTTGAAAAAAAAGAAAGGGTACAAACAAAATTACTAGTACAAACAGAGGAGTATCACTATAGATAGATGTTGCCGGCCCTAGCTGCATTGATCATAGGTGGTAAATTCAAAATAATTTCTTCATTTATGATGTAGCATTGATAGATGCCAGGGTGGCTCTCCAGGTTCGGCATTGCTTTGAAGCAACACCACTGATTTGTTTGGCTAGAGCACACTTTCTTGTCAAGAAACCGAATGAACTCGACCTTAAATCATATATTTGGCAGATCTTGTGAAAAATCAAAATCTAAATGGGTAACCATTAATATAACAGAGAGCGTGCACTAAAAGAGGGCCGAGGGAAGCGGAAAGCGTTAAAACATTCCACCTTCAGAAGGGTTACAGACGGGCGGCCTTTGCCCGTTTCCAAACTTGCGAATCCACGAAATCACCCCGCTGCGTGCCGCCTCTAGTATCAGGTTGAAAAAAGATCCGTGTACACGGAGGGAGGAAGTAGAAGGGACCCGGTTCCAAACATCCATTTTTACGGTTGAAAAAAAAGAAAGGGTACAAACAAAATTACTAGTACAAACAAAGGAGTATCACTATAGATAGATGTTGCCGGCCCTAGCTGCATTGATCATAGCTGGTAAATTCAAAATAATTTCTTCAGTTATGATGTAGCATTGATAGATGCCAGGGTGGCTCTCCAGGTTCGGCATTGCTTTGAAGCAACACCACTGATTTGTTTGGCTAGAGCACACTTTCTTGTCAAGAAACCGAATGAACTCGACCTTAAATCATATATTTGGCAGATCTTGTGAAAAATCAAAATCTAAATGGGTAACCATTAATATAACAGAGAGCGTGCACTAAAAG
>NW_021197174.1:0-2226 GCF_002162155.2 Triticum dicoccoides
AAGGGCCACGAAATTCCCCCCCTCTTCCTCCATATATACAGCCCTTAGGGCATCGTTTAGACTTTGGGTTTTGTTTAGATTAAAAGTTCGCCATAGCTGCAACTTCGCGTACTTCGTTTGTGTTCAACGACCAGACAAAGGCGTCACAGAACCCCACCTTGATCAATAAAGCTTTCATCTTATATTCGCAATATCCAGATTGCAATCTTAGTTTCTTGCTTGTTCTTCGTTTGCTCGCAGGAAACAGACCCTCGTGGTCAGGTTGATCGTGCTCCGGCGTGGTCAATAACCTCTCGGAGTTGGTTTAGCGATTGCTAAGGCGCGACGTCCTCACACGTTCGTAGTCGGATCGTCAAAGTCGACTTCCACCAAAGCGAAATCCACCATCTCATCGAAAGACGGGACACCTTTGCCTCTATCAGTTGAGTTGTGGACGAAACAATCTGATGCTGCAGCAGAATCCGAGTCAAACTACAAGTCCAAAGGTGTTACATCACCTCCACTTGGGCCCATTGGCCTTGTACGACCTAGATTTAGTTTTAGGCTGCCTTGGGACGTCCTCCCACCTCCTTGGCCGCCACCCCTTGCTCCTATATAAGTAGATCCATCTAGTAGCTTTTCCTTGGGATTTGTTTAGTTAAAAGTTAGCCATTGCAACTTCGTGTACTTCGTTTGTGTCCAACGACCAGACCAAGACCGCTTACGGATCCCCACCGTTATCAATACCTCATATATATTTGCAATATTCAGATTACTTTATCATATTCTTGCTCGTTCTTCGATTGCTTGCAGGAATAGACCTTCATGGTCAGGCTGACCGTGCTTCCGGCATCGTCAGTAACCTCAGGAGATTGGTTTAGCGATTGCTAAGGCGCAACGTCGTGCTCGTTTGTAGTCGGATCGTCAAAGTCGTCTCCACCAAATCGGTAGTATCATCTCATCGAAAGATCGGGACACCCCGCCTCTATCAAGTGGTATCAGTTTTCAGGTTGCTCGGTGAGAATTTCCAGTTTTCCTAGATTGGATTTATTTTCTTACCTATTGTCCAAGAAAAAGCCACAAAAAAAAAAGTTAGATCTGTTCATCCTTTATCCAAGCCAGTCTGAGCCTTTGCAATTTTCTATTCATTGCTTGCATAGTTGAATTATCGGTTGCATCGTCGTGTCAGTTGCTGGTCTTAGCGTCTAGTTCCTTTAGAGTTTCGAGTTCTGTTCACATTAGTCACGCCGCCGCTGCATCATTATCCCTTCCGTTGTCCACCATCCCATCTATTAATTTCCACCATGTGCTACGCACTGTTCATTGTCATAATCATAGTTGAGGTCATTCACATCTTCGCCTGATCCAATCTGCATCTTATCTAGTTTGTCTTGGAAAGAAAAAAAAGATAGAGAAAAAAAAAGAGAAAAAAGGAAAGAAAAAAAAAGAAAAAGACAGAGAAGAAAAAGAAAAAAAAGGTGAGAAAAAAAAGAGAGAAGAAAAAAAAATTGGATCTATCTAGAATCAATCTCGTACCTGAATTCGGATTGGAATCTGTTTTGCGCACTGTTCGATAAAACAGGTGTATCTTCCTCATACGAAGTCCGTTTTGGCTCCGTGAGTACTCAAATTGAAGCTAGAGACGAGCCGCATCTAAATAGTTGCAGAAGCTAGTTCAATATTTGACACCTCAAAATCGGCTTCTAAATAGGTCTTTTTGCCCTCTGAAGTTCGTGAACACAGCTTGTTCCAATTTTTCAGGCCAGTTTTAGAATTCTTTGACTCCTCATATCAACTCGGAATTGAGTGATTCTTTTTGCATCGGAAAGCTTGAGTTAGTAGCATTCTTTGAAAGAATTTATCAGAAAATTGTCTCAAACTTTTCAAGAGGAAAGTTGGAGAGAGAGTTGTTGTATATCCTGCTTGGCAGTTGTTTTTCATCATTATCTTCACTGCCGTTGTGATCTTCACTTATATCTTGCTGTCAAGAGCTACTTAGTATCCTTCATTGATGCTAGTTGTGCTACGCCGTGACCTCATTAGTGTTCTAGGCTCGTGTCTCTAGTCCGGTCTAGCCTAGGACCAGCACAGTACCGTCGTTGAGCGTTTATTCAACATTGCATCTTTGAATTGATTATTGCTAATCTTTTGCTACCATATATAGCCAACCCAGCTCCACATATTTCTACACCGTGTATACGTACGCTCCCCTGGCAATCGCTTTACTCAATATTCGGAGTTACTTGA
>NW_021197175.1:0-1178 GCF_002162155.2 Triticum dicoccoides
CTTAAGTGTTTAGGTAGGTCGTGGTCTACACCCACGTCGGCTTTCGCTTGAAGTCTGCCGAGCACATGTCGTGTGCAGACGCTAAGTGGTGGAAACATGTATGAAGAAGTACACCCCTGCAGGGTTAACATGATCTATTCGAATAGCCGCGTCCGCGGTAAAGGACTACTTGGTTGCCTATACAGTTCATAGACAAGTAAATGGAATCTACTAAAAGCCTCAAGATAAGTGTGAGTGCCGAGGATGGCCCTTCCGTAGGAAGACGGAGGTGGATCCTCGGTAGTGTATTGAAGTGGTGAGTAGTGGACTCGTGTGCGCAAAACCATTTCAAGTTGGAGTATCGTAGGATAGCCTAGCCAAGAGTCAAAGCTGGCTTGCTGCAATAACTCCACCAACCCTTCTTGATACTATGCATGTATGTAGGATCTGATGTAAGTCTTGCTGAGTACCTTTGTACTCATGTTGCTATAATCTACATTTTTACAGAAGATGCTACAACCCCTTCTGATGGGTTCTATGTAGACGTTGACATCAACGAGTAGGCTAAAGACCCGGGTGGTGACCCTGAGCTTGTGATGGACCACGTAGTATAGCTAGGCTTTCCAAGCCTCTTTTATTTTTACTAGTTGTCTGTACTCAGACAAGTTACTTCCGCTGCTGGCTTGTATGACTGTATGACTTGTATGTTGGGTCGTGAGACCCGTACCTTTGTGTATGTTATGTATGGCTCCCTGAGCCTTAAATAAAGTACTTGTGTCATAGAGTCATGTTGTGATGCTTCGTTGTATTTGCACATATCGAGCATATTGTGTGTATGATTGAAATGCTTGGTATGTGTGGGATCTGACTATCTAGTTGTTTATCCTTAGTAGCCTCTCTTACCGGGAAATGTCTCCTAGTGTTACCGCTGAGCCATGGTAGCTTGCTACTGCTCTGGAACACTTAGGCTGGCCGGCATGTGTCCTTCTTCGTTCCTGTGTCTGTCCCTTCGGGGAAATGTCACGCTTTGAGTACCGGAGTCCTGTTAGCCCGCTACAGCCCGGTTTACCGGAGTCCTGCTAGCCCAGTGCTACAGCCCGGACCCACTTGCTGATGACCGACACGTTCGAAGCTGGGTCATGGATGCCCGTCCCTGTAAGTCTGTGCCACTTTGGGTTTACGACTAGTCATGTCAGCCC
>NW_021197176.1:0-3092 GCF_002162155.2 Triticum dicoccoides
GCATGAGAAGGTATTTGCAACGAGGAAAAGATATAATTGGCAAAGCTTGAATTGAATTCATCGGATAAAAGAGAACGAAGAATGATGAATTAGAAGCTTTGTTAGCATCTTCCTTAGAATCACCGGATAAGAACATTGATGGAAAAGAATGGAGATACTTCATATAAAAGGATACTTGATTAAGAATTCTGAGTCCTTAAGGAAAAAGGGTGGGAGGGTGGGAAATACAAAGGCAACTTGGAGATGGATGAAACAAACACCGTTGAGAAGAAGTGATAATTGATCTTGAGGGAGTTGAAATGATCGGATCCACTTGAAGAGAAACATGCCGGTTTAAAAGAAATTGGCATGACAACCTCGATTATCATGAAGGATTAGTTATCCACATCGGAGTATGAGAACAACATTAGAGAAGGTATGGAATCAACATTTGACTTCGAAGCAACTCGGATACCACAACTCAAAACAAAAACAAGGATTGGCTTGCGGAATAAGCCGGAACAAACATATGATAGATATTTTGTCCGAAGTTTTCGTGGTGGGGCCTACACGGGCTCGATCGTACAGCACCATCATGTACAAGGCAGTGCACATGACATACGAAGCGTCCCCGAGTCGGCATAGCCAAGGACTCTTTAAGACAGAACGAGACCACTGTAAAACCAACCGTGAATAGGCGGACCACTAGACGTCGAACCCCAATTTCATATCATATATCTGTCGGAAAGAAATCCTAAGAGCTACTTGAATTCCCACTTATAAACTCCCGAAACTTTCCGGTTATGCAATCGGGTGTTGGGGATACAGGGGAAGCATAACATATCACCCAAAACTAGCAAATCCTACATCCAGCTGTATCCATCCTTCAACACATAACCAAGAAAACTTCGGAAATCGTCTACCTCAACCTTCGAAAAGCATCTGTTATACGAGTTATGGCAATACTCCCGAACTCCCGCCCCAGTACTGGGTGGCGTCGAGGTTATCTCACCAACAACTGCATAAAAGAGATTTTCGATGTCGGCGAACTAAACTCAGGTATTCCAGAACTGCAACGATAAAATTGTGACGACAACACCTCCGAGCTCAACTCCCCGGGACACTGCCACAACCCCTAAATGTCAGGAGGCACCAAGAACAATGTTCTCGTCACAAAACCATCGGAACGATTCCAAGATACCCGCGTGATCCTAATTTTTTTTAGTGAAATTTAAGAAGAGAAGAGTCAAAACTCTACGTCAGGATGCCTCACCAGAGCGATGAAGGGACTGAGGAGTAAAAGGAAGTCCTAACTCTCCGATATATAATTCCTAAATGACTCAAAACATTTTTCTAGACTCAACAACGACAGCTAAAAACGATCAAGCAGTGGGGCTCCTAAGGTCGAGGAAGGCTCTGATACCAACTTGTAATGCCCTCGATGCGGCTATATCCCCCACGTGTTGAAGCACGACTTAGAGGCATAACCGCATTGAAAGCAATGTCGCAAGTGAGGTAATCTTCACACAACCCATGTAATACATAAGGGAAAGAGATACACAGTTGGCTTACATTCGCCACTTCACACAATACATGAATAAAGCATTACAACATCCAAATACAATCAAGGTCCGACTACGGAACCAAAATAAAAGAAGAACCCCAAATGCAACACGGTCCCGATCGACCCCAACTGGGCTCCACTACTGATCCACTAGAGCGAAACAACACAAACGACAAGATCTTCATCGAGCTCCTCCTTGAGCTTGGTAGCGTCACCTGAACGGTATCGACGAGCACCTGCAAACTGGTTTTGGAAGTATCTGTGAGTCACGGGGACGCAACAATCTCGCACCCCCCGCGATCAAGACTATTTAAGCTTATAGGAAGGGTAAAAGGTATGAGGTGGAGCTGCAGCAAGCGACTAGCAAATATGGTGGCTAACCTGTTTGCAAAAGAGAGTGAGAAGAGAAGGCAAAGCACGAACGAAGAACTATGATCAAGAAGTGATCCTAGAACAACCTACGTCAAGCATAACTACAACACCGTCTTCACTTCCCGGACTCCGCCGAAAAGAGACCATCACGGTTACACACGCAGTTGATGTATTTTAATTAAGGTCAACTTCAGGTTTTCTACAACCGGACATTAACAAATTCCCATCTGCCCATAACCGCGGGCTCGGCTTTCGAAAGTTTAAATCCCTGCAGGGGTGTCCCAACTTAGCCCATCACAAGCTCTCACGGTCAACGAAGGATATTCCTTCTAGCGGGAAGACCCGATCAGGCTCGAAATCCCGGTTACAAGACATCCTCGACAATGGTAAAACAAGTCCAGCAAGACCACCCGCTGTGCCGACAAATCCCGATAGGAGCTGCACATATCTCGTTCTCAGGGCACACCGGATAAGCTAAGCGTACGGGAGCCAACATAACCCAAGTTTCCAAGGGACGGCCCCGCACGGTGCTCTGGGTTGGACCAACACTCAGAGGAGCACTGGCCCGGGGGTTTAAATAAAGATGACCCTTGAGTCTGCAGAACCCAAGGGAAAGAAAAGTCTAGGTGGCGAATGGTAAAAGCAATGTTGGGCCTTGTTGGAGAGGTTTATTCAAGGCAAACTGTCAAGGGGTTCCCATTATAATCCAACCGCATAAGGAATGCAAAATCCGGGAACATAACACCGATATGACAGAAACTAGGGCGGCAAGAGTGGAACAAAACACCAGGCATAAGGCCGAGCCTTCCACCCTTTACCAAGTATATAGATGCATTAATTAAATAAGAGATATTGTGATATCCCAAAAAGTAAACATGTTCCAACAAGGAACAACATCTCCATGTTCCAGCAAGGAACAAACTTCAAACTTCACCTGCAACTAACAACGCTATAAGAGGGGCTGAGCAAAGCGGTAACATAGCCAAATAACGGTTTGCTAGGACAAGGTGGGTTAGAGGCTTGGTTCAACAATATGGGAGGCATGATAAGCAAGTGGTAGGTATCACAGCATAGGCATAGCAAAAGAGCGAGCAACTAGCAAGCAAAGATAGAAGTGATTTCGAGGGTATGATCATCTTGCCTGAAATCCCGCAAGGAAGAAGAACGAGTCCATGAA
>NW_021197177.1:0-1726 GCF_002162155.2 Triticum dicoccoides
GCATGTTGAGAACTTATGCTACTCTACTAAGTGATGCGTCATTTTTTCTTTCATGTTGAATGATGAATTGATTCAGTTTTGAGATGGAAAATAGTGGCACTGGTAAACATAACACTTCTTTTCAATTCAGTCATCAAGTACTTGATATACTTATGGACACTTGCTACCATTATATTGCAAAGCAGACACGTGCTGCAACACACCATCTTGGGTAAGTGGCTATGCTAATTTGCTGTCAGTTTGATTTGTATCTTCTGATTTTGTTCTATTCTAGATTGAATTAAACAATGATACTCCCTCCGCCCCAAATAAGTGTCTCAACTTTGTACTAACTAAGTTGTACTAAAGTTGAGACACTTATTTTCAAATGGAGGGAGAGTAGTAAATTCTGTAAATGTTTTCCTTCAGATATAGTGGTTTTGAAGATTCAACATATTCCGCATGATACCAGCTAGCACACCGGCCATTTTGATACATCAACGGTTGGATGAGAAATCTACGCTATGTATTTCTGGTTTGCTCTGCTTGTATTTTATTCCAAATAATACCAGACGTATGTTCCCAAATATTGACATTGTTTGAACTAAATAACCATTACGTTCTTTGAAATGAAATAGATATGTGCAACAATGCCTTTCTAACCTCCGATCCATATATTTGTTGAAATCACTAGCTACCAACCCATCGAACATCTTTTTTTAGGGGTAAATCATAGAACATCTAAAAAATAAAGATAAGAAATCAGAGAAGAGATAAGATTTGAGCTGGGGTCAATGGAACAATGCAAAAAAATAAGTCCCCCATAACAAGCCCAATGAATCTGATGCAACATTCATGTTGCACTCTCATGTTGAAAATAAACTTGAACTCCATGTTTTTAGGAAAAAAATTAACACTACCCTATAACATTCAAAATGGACGCGCGCGGCAACGCGCGCCATCAATGATCTAGTAGTGTTAGTTACTGACTGAACATGATAATTGGTTGACTATTCTGCAAACAACGAAGAACAACTCGGCAGAACTTGCAAGTTCTAGCTAGAGTATATCCAGTGACATGCTATGTAATCAGAACACATACTACTGGCTTTTCAATTAGTAGCACAAGGTTCCCTATAACTGAACGAAACTGCACTTGTGTCGATTATTGGATGCTCAGGTCCGGCGTCGACTGAAACAGATTGGTTCACAACTCTAATTAACCAAACAAATGGCTTCCTTTTTTGCACGAAACAGGTGGGCATTATCACGCACGTGGTACAGCAAGATAGCTGGGTTTACGATCCTGTGCATAATGATGCCAATACATAGTGCCAGCTGGTGCCATACGATCACCATTAGCAACAGAATTACAAACATGTTTACACGGCACAACTTTAATATCTATGAAACTGATAAGCAATAGGAACATGGCTTGTATGAACTCTGAAGAGCATACCATGGCACCCAAATCATAATCACTACGTGTGAGAGCACTCTGAAGAATTGTTGAATCAGCGTCGGTGATAATACGGCCCAAGCTTAAATCCACGATGAGGCTCATAGCCTAAACATATACTTCTACTAGTGTCCCACTCCAGCCCTTGAAGTGTTTCATCATTATCACGAATGCAAAATCCCAATCATCCCTGAGCATTCTGCTCATTGTAAGCACCATCAGTGTTAATCTTCAGGTACTCCTCTGGTTGCTTGGTCGATTTAACAGGGAGAGTACAATGCCTTGTGA
>NW_021197178.1:0-603 GCF_002162155.2 Triticum dicoccoides
GGCAATATTGGGCTTTATTATCCACTTTTATATTATTTTTGGGACTAACTATTAACTAGAGGCCCAGCCCAGATTTGCTGTTTTTTGCCTATTTCAGTGTTTCGAAGAAAAGGAATATCAAACGGAGTCGAAATGGAATGGAATCAACTGGAGAAGTTATTTTTGGAAGTAAAGCTACTGGAAAAGCTTGGAGTGAACGTCAGGAAAGAAGGGAGGTGCCCACGAGGGTGGGGGGGGGGCGCCCACCCCCCTAGGGCGCGCCCCGCTGCCTCGTGGCCCCCCCTTCGGTCCACCGACGTACTTCTTTCACCCATATATACCTACGTATCCTGAAACTTCTAGAACAGACAATAGATCGGGAGTTCCGCCGCCAGAAGCCTCCGTAGCCACCGAAAGCCAATCTAGACCCGTTCCGGCACCCTGCCGGAGGGGGCAATCCTTCTCCGGTGGCCATCTTCATCATCCCGGTGCTCTCCATGACGAGGAGGGAGTAGTTCTCCCTCGGGGCTGAGGATATGTACCAGTAGCTATGTGTTTGATCTCTCTCTCTCTCTCTCTATTTCTCTCTCTCTCTCTCTCTCTCTCTCTCTCTCTCTCTCTCTC
>NW_021197179.1:0-873 GCF_002162155.2 Triticum dicoccoides
TCCTCTTTTATTTTAGTTTTATAACTATAAAAGTAGTCCCTAATTTAGTGTTAGTAATTAGCTACTACCACATAAGTTTGGGCAACAAAATAAATTAGTTTAATATTTTATCTATTTTAAAAGGCATTCAACTAATTGTCTTTGCCACTGTTTAAAACATTTTAGATTATTTTACACTTTTATAAAAGTGTGGTTTCTCCACCATACTTACTTATGCATTATTTGGCTCACTCCGAACATTTTAGTTTCAATATTTGAAATCTTTTATTGTTTGCTTGATTTTGAATTTGAACGCGAATCGGTTTTGAACTAACGCGAGATTAGCAACTATAATCGAGGTGATGTGGCATCACTAGCAGAGGATCACTGTAGCTTAATTACCCGGGCGTCACAATTCTCCTCCACTACAAGAAATCTCGTCCCGAGACTTAAGAGGGGGTATAAGGGGGAAGGTCTGGTTACGAAATCCTAACGAATCTTCTCAGTCTTGGTTGCTCTTCTCGAAGAGGTCGACCCATTATATTGATGTCTTCCTTTCTCTGCTTCAGGTCATCATGATGAAGTCATCATCCTTTCTTCGGAAATTTCATCGTACTAACGAAAGATTAAGGGGGTATACCGAAGAATGGATCTCTGCAGGGTAGATTATTTGGTAGACAACAACGAGGAAGGTGGCGGAAAGTAACTCTCGAATTGAAATTCAAGACAATATCGAGAGCAAAGCAAGAAGGTGCAAAATAGAAGTTTCAAGCGCATAGGCAATCGTTCGTTGCCTGAAGCGAAGTGTGAAAGGGGTTCAGAGCAATGGGAATAAGTATTGCGTCTGATACCAGATTGATGATCTCATCGGAAGGTGGCTCGTGAATTACACAC
>NW_021197180.1:0-1307 GCF_002162155.2 Triticum dicoccoides
ACGGACGGCACCTCCGCGTTCAACACACGTACGGGACGGGAGACGTCTCCTCCTTCTTGATCCAGCAAGGGGGGGGGGGAGGAGAGGTTGATGAAGATCCAGCAGCACGACGGCGTGGTGGTGGATGCAGGGCGTCACAGCAGCAGGGCTTCGCCGAGACTATGAGGGAGAGACGTAACGGGGGGAGATGGAGGCGCCAGGGGCTGGTGTGAAATCCCTCCTCTCCCCCACTATATATAGGGGTGCCAGGGGGGCGCCGGCCCTAGTAGATGGCATCTACTAGGGGGGGCGGCGGCCAAGGGGAGGTTTCCCTCCCCCCCAAGGCACCTAGGGGTGCCTTCCACCACATGGACTCTTCCATGGTGGAAACCCTAGGCGCATGGGCCTATAGGGGCTGGTGCCCTTGGCCCATCTAGGCCAAGGCGCACCCCCTACAGCCCATGTGGCCCCCCGGGACAGGTGGCCCTACCCGGTGGACCCCCGGGACCCTTCCGGTGGTCCCGGTACAATACCGATAACCCCGAAACTTGTCCCGATGCCAGAAATAGCACTTCATATGTATAATTCTTTACCTCCGGACCATTCCGGAACTCCTCGTGACGTCCGGGATCTCATCCGGGACTCCGAACAACATTCGGGTTTCTGCATATACATATCTTCATAACCCTAGCATCACCGAACCTTAAGTGTGTAGACCCTACGGGTTCGGGAGACAAGCAGACATGACCGAGACGACTCTCCGGTCAATAACCAACAGCGGGATCTGGATACCCATGTTGGCTCCCACATGCTCCACGATGATCTCATCGGATGAACCACGATGTCGAGGATTTAATCAATCCCGTACGCCATTCCCTTTGTCTATCGATATGTTACTTGCCCGAGATTCGATCGTCAGTATCCCAATACCTCGTTCAATCTCGTTACCGGCAAGTCACTTTACTCGTACCGTAATGCATGATCCCGTGACCAGACACTTGGTCACTCTGAGCTCATTATGATGATGCATTACCGAGTGGGCCCAGTGATACCTCTCCGTCATACGGAGTGACAAATCCCAGTCTTGATCCATGTCACCCAACAGACACTTTCGGAGATACCCGTAGTCTACCTTTATAGTCACCCAGTTACGTTGTGACGTTTGGCATACCCAAAGCACTCCTACGGTATCCGGGAGTTACACGATCTCATGGTCTAAGGAAAAGATACTTTGACATTGGAAAACTCTAGCAAATGAACTATACGATCTTGTGCTATGTTTAGGATTGGGTCTTGTCCATCACATCATTCTCCCAATGATGTGATCT
>NW_021197181.1:0-1099 GCF_002162155.2 Triticum dicoccoides
CGCACAGGAAGAAGCCTTCTCGGTATTGAAAGATAAGTTGACACATGCTCCTTTACTCCAACTTCCTGATTTTAATAAGACTTTTGAGCTTGAATGTGATGCTAGTGGAATTGGATTAGGCGGTGTGTTATTACAAGATGGCAAACCTGTTGCATACTTTTCTGAAAAATTGAGTGGGCCTAGTCTGAATTATTCTACTTATGATAAAGAATTATATGCTCTTGTTCGGACTTTAGAAACATGGCAACATTATTTATGGCCCAAAGAATTTGTTATACATTCTGATCATGAATCTTTGAAACATATTAAAAGTCAAGCTAAACTGAATCGTAGACATGCTAAATGGGTTGAATTCATTGAGACTTTTCCTTATGTCATTAAACACAAGAAGGGAAAAGAAAATGTTATTGCTGATGCATTGTCTCGCCGCTATACTATGCTTTCACAACTTGACTTCCAAATATTTGGTTTGGAGACCATAAAAGATCAATATGTGCATGATGCTGATTTTAAAGATGTAATGCAGAATTGTAAAGAAGGAAGAATGTGGAACAAGTTCGTCGTTAACGATGGATTTGTGTTTCGTGCTAACAAGCTATGCATTCCAGCTAGCTCCGTTCGTCTTTTGTTGTTGCAGGAGGCGCATGGAGGAGGATTAATGGGACACTTATGCGTGAAGAAGACGGAGGACGTACTTGCTACACATTTCTTTTGGCCAAAGATGAGACGGGATGTTGAGCGTTTTATTGCTCGATGCACTACATGTCAAAAAGCTAAGTCACGACTCAATCCTCATGGTTTATATATGCCTTTTCCTGTACCTAGTGTTCCTTGGGAGGATATATCTATGGACTTTGTTTTAGGTTTACCTCGAACAAAGAAGGGGAGGGATAGCATATTTGTTGTCGTGGATAGATTCTCGAAAATGGCACACTTTATACCATGTCATAAAAGCGATGATGTTGTTAATGTTGCTGATTTGTTCTTTCGTGAAATTATTCGCTTGCATGGTGTGCCAAATACTATTGTTTCAGATCGTGATACTAAATTTCTTAGCCACTTTTGGAGATGTTTATGGGCTAAGTTGGGGACTAAACTG
>NW_021197182.1:0-1042 GCF_002162155.2 Triticum dicoccoides
GCTAGAAATTCTAATGCCTTTGCATTATGATTGTGCTTTCAGATGGCCACTCGCGACCTCAATCAAGTGGTTCGCCTGACTCGATGCCTAGATGTACCCGGCCATACTGCCAAGTTGGTCAGGGTAATGACTGAGGCTGGATACCGCTGGTATCCTGAGTACACGGTCGAGGAGCAATTCCGAGACTTTAATCAAAGCCAGTATCTCTGCACTGTCAGGATATTTCCATCTTATCCTGGATCCACCGAGCCTCTTCACTGCTCCTATGGACTCGGGGTTACTATTGAGATGGCTGTGCAGGACGCCGCCTACTCTATGATGACCATTATGCGAGTCAGATCTGGTCTATTTCGGGACTCTGATTTCCGGTATATGCCAGGATCACTTCCGGGAGCACAAGGGTATCTCCAGGCTATTTATGCTGACCCCACTCAGGAGGATTCACGGACTCGCACCACTGTTGAGATGCTCGAGGATAAGGACCGTGAAAATCGGGCCTTAAGGTTAGAGCTCTTCAATACCCGTGCTGACCACTGGGCCACTTTGACTCGGTTGGCACCGGCGGTGCTAGCTGGATTCTCATATATGCGCGATCTCTATCCTGTGAGATCTGCTCTGCCAGACGTGATGGTTTGGCGTGATGTAGGAGGCATCACCCCACCTCGCGGTCCCCGCAGGCCACCGTCTGTTGGTCCAAGGCCTCATCCTAGCCCCTATGGTCCACAAGCTCCGCGAGATCGTCTGTTTCCGGATGATCATGTTGAGCTTCCAGGCTATGGAGGTGACTTTTACGAGGACTACTACGGATCGGTCTGAGTTAGTGGTAGTATCACTAGTTCGCACTAGCTGTGTCGTCTATCGTCCCGCGTGACTCGTGGGATATGACCTAGTTTGTACTCCTTCCGGAGGTGTAGAAAAATAATGTATAGGAGCTTGGAATGCCTCCGATGAGATGTAATCCTTTTTCACCGTAATAGTACTTTGTTTGGTCTTGTACTAAACCCTGTATGGTGTGTATGACGATGGAATAAAGAAGCAGTTT
>NW_021197183.1:0-561 GCF_002162155.2 Triticum dicoccoides
TCAACTAGCTAGTTCAACTATATATAAACTACTAATTATTTTTTTCCTTTTTCTAAATACTATGAACAAAAAAATCATTAAAATTCTATGAACAAAATTAATTACACAATCTAAATATCCACAAAAAAAATCTATTAACAATAATATCACCAAACATGCATATTCAATAATAATATCACCAAAAAAATCTATTAACAGAAAAAAAATCTAACATAATATGAACAAATTAATTACTACACATATCTAATCTAACAAAAAAAATCTAATTAACCTAACAAAAAAATCTAACATAATATGAACAAATTAATTACTACACATGTAATCTAACAAAAAAATCTATGAACTACGTATCTAAATTACTACACATCTAACCTAACAAAAAAATCTATGAACTACAAAAAGAATCTAAAAAAATCTAACAAAAATAAAAAAACGCTCACGTCGGCGGCGCGGTGCAGGGGCGACGACGGGCTCGGGGCAGCGCGGGGCAGGGGCGACGAGGACAGCGGGCTCGGGGGCGGCGACGGGGACGGCGGGCTCGGGGCAGGGGCGACGGCTGGC
>NW_021197184.1:0-2766 GCF_002162155.2 Triticum dicoccoides
TTGATTTTTTTTAAATAAACGGGGCGGGTGGACGGTGGAGTGGGACGGTTGGTGGGATGGGTGTATACTAGTAGCGCGGCTGCCTCACCTGCGCTACAACTATCCACATATTAGTAACGCTGGTTTTAGATACCGCGCTATTAGTATGGTCTGTTCGTGGGGCATGGCTGGAGATATTTAATATTAGCGTGTTTTTCGTCCACGCGCTACCAGTATTACTAGTAGCGCGGGTCAATATATCACGCTACTAGTAAGTAGCGGTAGCACGGGGCAATATAGAGCGCTACTAGTAAGCGTCTGTCTATAAGCTTTTCCCTAGTAGTGTGTCCTTACCCCATCATTCCAGGCAACAAGCAAGTCATCCACCAGCGGCTCCATATACACAATCATATTCTTCCCGGGATAATTAGGACCTAGAATTATCAGTGTCAGGAACATGTGATGTCGTTGCATGCAAAACCCAGGGGGCAGATTCAGGGGAATAACATATACATGCCAACAACTGTATATGGCAGCCATCAAACCAAATGGATTGAACCCATCAGTTGTTATCCCAACAACTACACTCTTCCAGTCATCCCTTTTTTATGAATTTCAACAAATTTCTTCCATGCTTCACCATCCCGTAGATTTTGCATCCTTATTGAAATTGTAAATCTTCCCTTTGGCGGCCCATCTCATATATTGGGAAGTTTCCTCGGTCATATAAAGTCGTTGGATCCTATCAGTCACTAGTAGAAAACCACCCATTAGTCCCGGTTCGTAAGGGCCTTTAGTCCCGGTTCATGAACCGGGACTAATGGGTCGTTACTAATACCTCCACCCACGTGGCATGTGCGCCCACCCCAGTCAGGGGGCCTTTGGTCCCGGTTGGTGGCTCCAACCGGGACCAAAAGTCAATTTTTTTTAAAAGTGGCTGCTTTATGGGTTATTTTTAGGTTGTTATTATAGCTAGCTAATAGAGAGAAGTGTCCTCTCTTATATCTTTGTCCTTGGTTTATCAATGCTGCTGCTATGTTCATTGCACCCGCAGATATAAAATGCTCATGCATGCTTGCATCATACATCATCATATATATATAATAACAAGTCCTACTAATCATGCATCATCATATACAACTTCTACTCGTTATTAATAATAAGTCATACGATCATCATCCTCATAGTCATCGAACCCAACCCTACATAATTGTTCTTAGCACATGATCATCAGTATCAGGTAGGACCTAAACACCCTGAAGGTAAAATAGCATAAAACAATATAGACCCTGACTCTCCATTATGAAGAATGGCGATCATCCTGTCTCCAATTTTTGCCCTTCGCTGAATGTTGCTTCCAAGAAGCTCCTTACGACTGTCCATACATTTTTTCCATTCTTTGATTGTCATGTCTCCACTTCTTTTAGAAACCCGGTATGGACAGTTCAGATTCGTAGGAAGACCTGGTTGTATGTTCAAAACATGAAGGCTACCGTGTGCATACATCAGATGAGGCACATAATCATTCGGGATTATCTGTTGAAAAACATAGTAATAACTTCGTAGTTAGCAATGATATGATGTACTAGTTTTAGAAGTGTGCAAAAAGATTCACGAATGTTGTAATAGTAAAAAATCATACCAGGGTATCTCCATGGTAGTTACCGTAGTTCAACAGGTGCACTAGTGGCACGTATTGACAATAATGTTGAGGAGTTCGATTGTAGACATTGTAATTCTCAAGATCAGTACAAAATCCGACCAGATGATTTTTCTCCTGATAAGTTAGTTCGGAGCCTTCGGTGTAGTAGGTTCTGTCTACCATCTTCCGCACATTCTTTGAAGAATGAAAATAAGCTGTCAATGGAGAATAAGTTGTCAACTATTTTCAAATAAACCATATAAATTAAATAATAACTATGTTAAGATCACATGGGGGAAGAATTGGAGGTGTATCCACAAGGACGAAAATCGTAGGTCTCTCTTGCTCGATTGTAGGATCACCAAGATCCATGGTAACAAGCATACCCTCATCAAAACCATACATCTTGCAAAGTGCTTCCCAATTTTTGCAACCAAAATGGGTTACACTCTGAGCATTGTACAACTTTACTTGAAAATCCACACCATGATGGGTACTTAGGATAATTTTTTTGGTTTCGAAACTTTCATGGTCTTCAAAACCCATCCTCTCAAAGACATAGCGTCTTGCAAAGCATGGGATAAGCTAGTCGAATTGGAAAAGATGAAAAATATTGTCATGATTAAAATAGTTGAAGTCATGAGTAATTACGAAAAAAAACTATTATCGTCGGTTGCGTACTGTATGAACATCAAAGGTCTCCTCGAGCTTAATGCTGAAGCGCCGATCTTCGTCCAGCACAATGAACCTGTCGCAGATACCTCGGTCGTCGTGGCACCAGTCGCACTCCCCCGGGCGGTTTTCGTCGTCCGATGAGTACGACATTTCCGGCCTATACGTTCATAATTCAAATATTAAACTAGATCATTATTATTAATCACGGGTTGAGTATCAATGATCGATGTACGTAGCTCCTCCTTTCATTCCTGAATGCATTATTAATTATATCAAATTGTCTAGAACACGGGAATGAAGGAGAAATTATCCAATATGAGCATTCAATAAGCAAAACCAAATCATAAAATAAGCAAAACCAAATCATAAAATAAAGTATAGTATTCAAATTAGCATGCATTCAATAATTATAAGCAAAAGTACATCATCTCTTGGTGTCCGTACATCGTCGAATATTATCACTAATACAA
>NW_021197185.1:0-2092 GCF_002162155.2 Triticum dicoccoides
AAGTGACTTGCCGGTAACGAGATTGAACGAGGTATTGGGATATCAACGATCGAATCTCGGGCAAGTAACGTACCGATTGACAAAGGGAATTGTATACAGGATTACTTGAATCCTCGACATTGTGGTTCATCGGATGAGATCATCGTGGAACATGTGGGAGCCAACATGGGTATCCAGATCCCGCTGTTGGTTATTGGCCGGAGAGTTGTCTCGGTCACGTCTGCGTGATTCCCGAACCCGTAGGGTCTACACACTTAAGGTTCGATGACACTAGGGTTATAAGGAAGATTTGTGTGTGATTACCGAATGTTGTTCGGAGTCCCGGATGAGATCCCGGACATCACGAGGAGTTCCGGAATGGTCCGGAGGTGAAGATTTATATATGGGAAGTCATCATACAGTCACCGGAAGTTTTCGAGGGTATACCGGTATTGTACCGGGACCACCGGAGGGGTTACAGGGCTCCACCAGGAGGGTCCACCTGCCCCGGAGGGCCTTATGGGCTGTGGGTGGAAGTCAACCAGCCCCAAGAGGGATGGGCGCCACCCCCCTTAGGGCCCATGCGCCTAGGGTTGGGGGGGGGGACCCTAAGGGGGGCGCCTCCCCTTGCTTGGGCGGCAAGCCCCCTCTCCCCTTGGCTGCCGCCCCCTTTAGATCCCATCTAGAGGGGCCGCCCCCATTCCCCCTTCTCTATTAATAAAGGGGCGAGGGGAGGGCTGCAGCACCACATCCAAGGCGCAGCCCCTGCCCTCCCCAACACCTCTCCTCCTCCGCGCGAGCTTGGCGAAGCCCTGCCGGAGAACTGCCACTCCATCACCACCACACCGTCGTGCTGCTGTTGGAGCCTTCTTCCTCAACCTCTCCCTCCTCCTTGCTGGATCAAGGCGCGGGAGACATCACCGGGGTGCACATGTGTTGAACGCGGAGGTGCCGTTGTTCGGCGCTAAGATCGGAATCCACTGCGATCTGAATCGCTTCGAGTACGACTCCTTCATCCGCGTTCTTGTAACGCTTCCATCTCGCGATCTTCAAGGGTATGAAGATGCACTCCCCTCTCTCTCGTTGATAGTTACTCCATAGATTGATCTTGGTGATGCATAGAATTTTTTTAATTTCTGCAACGATCCCCAACAGTGGCATCATGAGCTAGGTCTATGCGTAGTTTCTATGCACGAGTAGAACACAAGTTTGTTGTGGGCGTCGATTTTGTCAATTTACTTGCCACTACTAGTCTTATCTTGTTTCCGCGGCATCGTGGGATGAAGCGGCCCGGACCGACCTTACACGTACGCTTACGTGAGACAGGTTTCACCGACTGACATGCACTAGTTGCATAAGGTGGCTAGCGGGTGTCTGTCTCTCCCACTTTAGTCGGATCGGATTCGATGAAAAGGGTCCTTATGAAGGGTAAATAGCAATTGGCATATCACGTTGTGGTTTTGGCGTAGGTAAGAAACGTTCTTGCTAGAAACCTATAGCAACCACGTAAAAACTTGCAACAACAATTAGAGGACGTCTAACTTGTTTTTGCAGCATATGCCGTGTGATGTGATATGCCAAAAAGGATGTGATGACTGAAATATATGTGATGGATGAGAATTATCATATTCTTGTAATAGGAATCATGACTTGCATGTCGATGAGTATGACAACCGACAGGAGCCATAGGAGTTGTCTTTATTTATTGTATGACCTGCGTGTCACTGAATAACGCCATGTAATTACTTTACTTCATTGCTAAACCGTTAGCATAGTAGTAGAAGTAATAGTTGGCGATACAACTTCATGGAGACACGATGATGGAGATCATGGTGTCATGCTGGTGACGATGATGATCATGGCGCCCCGAAGATGGAGATCAAAAGGAGCAAAATGATATTAGCCATATCATGTCACTATTTGATTGCATGTGATGTTTATCATGTTGGATCTTATTTGCTTAGAACGACGTTAGTAAATAAGATGACCCCTCATAATAATTTTAAGAAAGTGTTTCCCCTAACTGTGCGCCGTTGCGAAAGTTCGTTGTTTCGAAGCACTACGTGATGATCGGGTGTGATAGATTCTAACGTTCACTACAACGGGTGTAAGC
>NW_021197186.1:0-1265 GCF_002162155.2 Triticum dicoccoides
ACGAAGACTCACTCGACCACCAGGAGGTCAAGAGGCACTCTGCACTGCAACGGCCTGTAATCAAGTAGACTTTATGATAGTAAAGGCCTTTATGTGGGGCGTTACCAGTAACGCCCCAGACTTAACTCACCTTAAACCCTCTCCTACGTGGGCTGGCTGGGGTCCTGGCGCACTCTATATAAGCCACCCCCCTCCACAGGCAGAAGGGTTCGGCACCTTGTAATTCACACATTCATAATCCACTCGACCGCCTCCGGGCTCCGAGACGTAGGGCTATTACTTCTTCCGAGAAGGGCCTGAACTCGTACATCCTTTGTGCTTACAACCTCTCCATAGCTAGGACCTTGCCTCTCCATACCTACCCCCCACTCTACTGTCAGGCTTAGAACCACGACAGGACCTGGATGCCCATATTGGCTCCTACATATTCTACGAAGATCTTTATTGGTCAGACCGCATAACAACATACGTTGTTCCCTTTGTCATCGGTATGTTACTTGCCCGAGATTCGATCGTCGGTATCCAATACATAGTTCAATCTCGTTACCGACAAGTCTCTTTACTCGTTCCGTAATACATCATCCCGCAACTAACTCATTAGTTGCAATGCTTGCAAGGCTTAAGTGATGTGCATTACCGAGAGGGCCTAGAGATACCCCTCCGACGATCGGAGTGACAAATCCTAATCTCGAAATACGTCAACCCAACATGTACCTTTGGAGACACCTGTAGAGCACCTTTATAATCACCCAGTTATGTTGTGACGTTTGGTAGCACACAAAGTGTTCCTCCGGCAAACGGGAGTTGCATAATCTCATAGTCATAGGAACATGTATAAGTCATGAAGAAAGCAATAGCAACATACTAAACGATCGGGTGCTAAGCTAATGGAATGGGTCATGTCAATCAGATCATTCACCTAATGATGTGATCCCGTTAATCAAATAACAACTCTTTGTCAATGGTTAGGAAACATAACCATCTTTGATTAACGAGTTAGTCAAGTAGAGGCATACTAGTGACACTCTGTTTGTCTATGTATTCACACATGTATTATGTTTCCGGTTAATACAATTCTAGCATGAAAAATAAACATTTATCATGATATAAGGAAATAAATAATAACTTTATTATTGCCTCTAGGGCATATTTCCTTCAGTCTCCCACTTGCACTAGAGTCAATAATCTAGATCACATCGCCATGTGATTTAGCATCAATAGTTCACATCTTTATGTGATTGGTTCACATCTCCATGTGACTAACA
>NW_021197187.1:0-1127 GCF_002162155.2 Triticum dicoccoides
GTCCTTTCAGCCCCCTCGTCAGAATCACTTGCGGGTACTCAATGAGCTGACCCGACTTTAGTCACCATCTGTATAGTATGTATGTATGTATAGTATATACCCGTGATCACCTCCCAAGTGATCACGGCCCGATAGTATAGCAAGGCAGACTGACAAGAATGTAGGGCCAATGATGATAAACTAGCATCCTATACTAAGCATTTAGGATTGCAGGTAAGGTATCAACAGATGTAGCGACAATGTCAGGCTATGCATCAGAATAGGATTAACGAAAGCAGTAACATGCTACACTACTCTAATGCAAGCAGTATAGAGGAGAATAGGCGATATCTGGTGATCAAGGGGGGGGCTTGCCTGGTTGCTCTGGCAAGAGAGAGGGGTCGTCAACTCCGTAGTCGAACTGGTCAGCAGCAGCGTCGGTCTCGTAGTCTACCGGAGAGAAGAGGGGAAAGAAATAATGAATACAGAGCAAACAAAGCACCACAAAATATATCAAGGCAATACGCGGTGTTTGGTGTGCCCTAACGCGGTAGTAGGTGATACCGGTGAAGGGGGGGAAAACATCCGGGAAAGTATTCCCGGTGTTTCGTGTTCTTGGGCAGAGGAGCCGGAGGAGGAAAGTTGCGGGTTCGATAGGTTAGGGGGGTGTGGCGGACGAACGGACTGCGTATCCGAATTCGTCTCATCGTTCTGAGCAACTTTCATGTAGAAAGTATTCGCATCCGAGTTACGGATTAAAAGATATGATTTTCTAAAGATTTTATTAATTTCTAGAATTTAATTAATTAATTAATCCGAAAATGAATTAATGACATCAGCATGATGTCGTGCTGACATCAGCAGTCAACAGAGTTGACTTGGTCAACCTGACCAGTGGGTCCCACTGGTCAGTGACACATTTTATTTAAACAGTTTAATTAATCTAATCAAAATTAATTAGTGGGTGGGCCCCACTGTCATACTAATTAATTAGCTAATTAATAGTAGTTAATTAGGTTAACTAATCATTAGGTTAATTAATCTTATTTGGTTAATTTAATCAGATTTAATTAAGTTAATTAACTAATTAATTGATTAATTAATTAATTATTTTCATTATTTATTCATCTATTTTTTTTAATTCCTTT
>NW_021197188.1:0-1413 GCF_002162155.2 Triticum dicoccoides
TGATTTGATTAGTTTGTTAGCTGCATGTAACTAGTAGTTGTGTGGGCGTGCTGGCCACTGGTCAGGTCGTGTGTGGCCGTTGAGAGAATGCTACGCACGAGCTGGGCATGGGCATGCATGTAGGTAGTGCGTTAGTGCATGAAGGTCATGCTGTTAGTGGAGAAGTGTGGCTGCAGGATGCGTGCGTCTGTGACCCTATATAAGAGATGTAAACCGTGTTGTTTCTTTGAGCCAAGAGAAATAAAAGTAGAGAAGAAGTGGTCGGGCTGTGCGAGGCAGCCTGCCACCAAATATCTTGTGTCTCCATTGTCATGTGTGTGTGTGTCGTGAGAGGCAACCGAGAGGGAGAAGAAGAAGGGGCGCTGTGAGGAGAGACGGCGCCAACAAAATGTACTATCTTAGTCAAGTACGACTTCAATCTTGGTCAAGTCCTACTTCAATGGAGATTTGGAATCCACTTTTTCGGCAAATCATTTTTTCATATAGTATCCACTCGACCTTTGACTAGGGGTAAGGTGACCGAATTTATTTTTTTTTTTGCGGGGAAAGGTGACCGAATTTAGAATTTGGATAAGTCACTTTTTTCCTTCTAAGAACCAGCTAATTTGAGTGGTAGTGAATTTAGTTGTGTTCCTTCTAGTGACTCACCTCGTCGGTTGGCCTGGACCAGCGCCAACCTTGCATGCATGCACTTGAACTGTACAATGAGCACACATGCGTACGTGTCGGGTCGATGTCGCCCGCTCCTTATTGCATGGCCCTGCTGACCGTTGGCCTCTACCGGCGACAACCATACCAAATAAGATCGCCTGCGTCGGTGGCCTGGCTGTTCTCACCGTCGATAGATTCATAGTGGATGAAGGGCATGCATTCTTGTACACCTGACCTGCACAACACAGAGCAGGATGGTAGGATCGGTACTGTCTACCTGTAAGATCGCTTGGATGTGGGAAAATATTGCTGGAATAAAACGCAACAGTTTCTCCGTTACATGAAAGAACATCGATGAAATTATTCTTAGGATCCATGCAGGAACATCTTTGTTTTTGTGAGAACATCTAACCCTGAGAACAATTGTTCGTGTGTTCCCCTTTAGAAAACTACTACTTAACATATCTCATACGTCGGGTTTAGGTGGCGTTGTAATTTAGTTGTGTTCCTTCCGTTTGAAAACTATATGCCTACAAATTAACGAAGTTTTCTAAGAATGAATGGATTAGTGGCATTGATATTACCTTATAAGAAGAAATAAATTGGGAGATATTAAAACAAAATAATGTCAAAAAGTACACACAATTCACACATGCATTGCACCTTTTTTGTAATATATGCAAGAATAAGCATATAGTAGTGATTTTTTTGCAAAAAAAATGTTTCCTCAAAGAAATGAATTCATGGCATTGGTATTACCAT
>NW_021197189.1:0-1060 GCF_002162155.2 Triticum dicoccoides
TATCTAGGGTAATTCTGCTCCAGTGGCTGTTCCCCTTATTACAGAAGCACTTAGTCTCGGGTTTGGGTTCAACCTTGGGTTTCTTCACTAGAGAGGCAGCTGATTTGCCGTTTTATGAAGTATCCCTTCTTGCCCTTGCCCTTCTTGAAACTAGTGGTTTCATCAACCATCAACAATTGATGCTCCTTCTTGATTTCAACTTTTGTGGTGTCAAACATCGCGAATATCTCAAGGATCATCATATATGTCCCCGATATATTATAGTTCATCACGAAGCTCTAGCAGCTTGGTGGTAATGACTTCGGAGAACCATCACTGTCTCATATGGAAGATCAACTCCCACTCGATTCAAATGATTGTTGTACTCAGACAATCTGAGCACAAGCTCAACAATTGAGCTTTTCTCCCTTAGTTTGCAGGCTAAGAAAATCGTCGGAGGTCTTATACCTCTTGACGTGGGCACGAGCCTGAAATCCCAATTTCAGCCCTCGAAACATCTCATATGTTTCGCGAAGTTTCAAAATGTCTTTGTTGCCTCAACTCTAAACCGTTTAACTGAACTATCACGTAGTTATCAAAATGTGTATGTCAGATGTTCACAACATCCACAGACGACGTTCGAGGTTCAGCACACTGAGCGGTGCATTAAGGACATAAGCCTTCTATGAAGCAATGAGGACAATCCTCAGTTTACGGACCTAGTCCGCATAATTGCTACTATCAACTTTCAACTAAATTTTCTCTAGGAACATATCTAAACAGTAGAACTGAAGCGCGAGCTACGATATAATTTGCGAAGACCTTTTGACTATGTTCAGGATAATTAAGTTCATCTTATGAACTCCCACTCAGATAGACATCCCTCTAGTCATCTAAGTGATTACATGATCCGAGTCAACTAGGCCGTGTCCGATCATCACGTGAGACGAACTAGTCAACATCAGTGAACATCTTCATGTTGATCGTATCTTCTATACGACTCATGCTCGACCTTTTGGTCTCTTGTGTTCCGAGGCCATGTCTGTACATGCTAGGCTTGTCAAGTTAACCTAAGTGTTTC
>NW_021197190.1:0-1647 GCF_002162155.2 Triticum dicoccoides
AGATGATGCAAATTTTACTTGACACGTGTCTCAGGTGCTTTGCCGAGTTTTTCTTTACCTCCACCAATGGTCATTCAGCACACGGATCATGTGTTTCTTTCCTACATGTATTTGTATTAACTACAATACGTATAGCATTGCAATATAGACACAAGAAATGGCATAGTGTACTTAGTAGTTGTAGCAGGGAATTAAAAATAAGTGGAGATCCCTAAGGTTAAGAAATTGTGATGGTGTATGTTTAGATTTTATTTAAGGTCAAACGATGAATCAACCGGCACTTCACCTTCTGGCACATTCCCTCTCGAAACTTAAATTCTTTCGCCAAGTTGGTCCGATTTTCAAGCAGTACATGTCATAACTTCTGCAAAACCTTATCAAATTTTTACCTCGCATATTGATACCATATGATGATACCATCTTAGGTTTCATGTTGTTTAGATTTTGTTTGGCTTTTTTCTATAAATTAAAAATTGATAAGTTCATATTCCAGGTTGAGGCTTGGCACCCAGATGTTTGAATTCATTTTATTTTCTTGAGTAAAGCCTATGCATAGACTAAAGAATACAAATAGTATTTTTCAAACAAATTTTGCCAACTATTTCATACACTTACAATTCAAATTTGAATTATATTCACTAAATGCCTGAAAATGCACTAACTAATATAAATATAGCAATCGAACCCCCAAAAAAGCCAAATTATGGCTTGAAACATGTGATGATGTATGTTGAGCATAGAAAAAGTTCCAAGATAAAACAATGAAGCTACCAGTCCCGATGAATGCGGGGCGGAGGGGGGGTACACCGCCTTGCCCATGGCCATCGACGCCGATCCGCCAACAGCACAACCGCGAAAGAGAGCTCAACTCAGACCGACACCATGCATGACCGAACACTAGGTCAGGAGAGCACAACGCAGAGGCACGGATCGGCATGGACAAGTCAGCCTTCTGAACATGCTCGCTGATAGACGTCGTCGACCACCAGAGGAGCCCCACCTGCGCAGAAAAGAACTGCAGCCCCGACACCACACCAAACGCGCTCCAAGCCGCGCGAGCCAGTCCTACCCAATGTTGCCCGATGTCGCACGCCGCCCCAGAGGGGAACAATGCGCGCCTCAAAGGCCAGGAGAAATGGCCGCAGCCAGATCCGCCCACGGACCCACGGCGCCAATGTATTGTCACCATGTCCACACACACATGCGCGCACGCGTGCCTAGCTGCCACGCCACCATTGGCCACTAGATAAGGATCGCGCCCCCACACGCTTGAGGCCTCGCTACCCGAAAAGACACGCAGGTGGGACGAGACTCCCCGCCGCAGCCGCAGCAACGCGGGCTTCGCTTGGCGGCGCAAGGAGGAGGAAGGAGAGGGAAAGGGAGGAGGCGGCGGCGCTAGGGTTGGCCCTCGGGTCACTTGTGGAAGCGACATGGGGCCAAGATTGGAATGGGTGATATTAATTATATGCACACGAGGTTATGTCTCCCCGTAGCGGCTCCCGCGACTAGGCGGGCGCTAGGGTTTCCCCCGCTCCCCTCCCGCCGCCGCCGACCCTCCCGCCACCGTCGGCCGTCGGCCTCGCCCCCCGCTTCGGGCGATGTTGTCGGGGTCGAGGCGGCGATGGCAGGGCGGCGCCGGGAGGAAGC
>NW_021197191.1:0-1293 GCF_002162155.2 Triticum dicoccoides
CGGACGGGGTCCAGGGCGACGAGAGGAAGCAGGAGGTGGCCAGGGGGAAGCAGGAGGTGGCCGAGGCAGCGTCGGCGCGCGCCACGCCTCGCCTCTGTTCGTCCTCCTGGCAGAGGAGGAAGAGGACAAGGGGGAGGAGGTGGGCTGGGCCGGCTGGGCCACTGGAGTTGGGCCAGGTGGGCTGCGAGGTAAGCTGAGGTAAAACTCTCTCTCTGCTTTTATTTACTGTTTTCTATTTTTTTGTTCTGTTTGTTTTGATTTAGTCTAGCAACTAAATCATTTAAATAAATTCTGTAGAATTTTATGTGGCTTGCTAAAATATATACAAAGCCACTCACAAACTTCCAGAATTATTGGAGTCATATTTAATATATATTAAATATAAATCCAAAGCAAATAGTTATTGGATTAATTCAAATGGCCAAAATAATTATCTCTGTGACTTCAAAAATATTGGTTTAAATTTTACCTCTTACCAATATTTTCATGGAATAACAGGAACATTTTCTTGGACACATTTGAGAAGATTTAATTGTTGGTTATTTTTAGAGGTTTCCTGAGGCTTTTAAAAATTCCTCAATTCAAATTTCATTTGAATTTAAACATGATGCACACACCAGACAGCACCAGAAGCTAGGGATGTGACAACTCACCCCCACTAAACAAAAATCTCGTCCCGAGATTCAAGCGTAGGGTAAGGTGAAGGGGAGACGCAAACTGGTATAATCTTCACGATCCAGGTTGCACTTCAAATGAACGTTGATTCGAACACCATCTTTGTCCTGTCGTCTTGCTCTGAGAACTTCAGCTAATCATGACAAGAAGAGGAAAGGAAAACTCTGGAACAATCGATCTCCGAGAAGACCGAACAACTTAGGATCAACTCATGGGATGAGACATAGCAACATCTCTTGAGCTGAGAGACGAAGCACAGATCCGAAGAAATGGAGTAAGACAGATGACGAGGGTTCACTAGGTAGACAACAATTTCACGCTTAAGAAGGTGGTAAACAATTGTCAACGTAGCGAGGAGTTGAATTGCCATGATACCACAACGAGACACCTTTGGAACCGTGACTCATAGATATCTCCCCTCAAGTGGCAAAAAGAATTACCTTTGATATAGAGATCATTGAGACTCTCTATATCAGCCTAAGGCAAATCACAGCAATCGATTGGCGGGGTCGGTAGAATGGCATACTCGGACTTGGATGATGTGGATTACCTTGTTGAAGACAACGTAATGGATGAATTTGCTTACCACCGGAAATGGAAGAGACCCATGGTAGAATG
>NW_021197192.1:0-2000 GCF_002162155.2 Triticum dicoccoides
ATGCTCTACTCCGACTACTTCGTCGATGCTCCACTTCATGGCGAGAGAACATTTCGGCGCCGTTATCGGATGAGCCGAAAGCTCTTCCTCAGGATTGTGAATTCCATCCGGGAGTTCGACAACTACTTCAAGTGCAAGATGGATTGCACTGGCGCTCTTGGATTCACCTCCATCCAGAAGTGCACGACAGCGATGAGGATGCTTGCATATGGAGCTCCCAGTGATTCACTCGACGACTATGGGCGCATGGCCGAGTCCACCAGCATAGAGTGTTTCTACAAGTTCTGTCGGGTAGTGGTGGCAGTGTTTGGGCCACAATACTTGAGTGCACCCAATGCGGAAGACACTGCTCGGATCCTAGCCCAGAATGCAGCAAGAGGATTTCTTGGGATGCTTGGAAGCATCGACTACATGCATTGGAAATGGAAGAACTGCCCATTTGGTTGGCAGGGGATGTACAAAGGCGCCAAAGGCAGTTGCAGTGTGGTGCTTGAGGCGGTAGCCACACAGGACCACTGGATTTGGCACTCCTTTTTTGGTATGCCAGGAACTCACAATGACATCAACGTGCTGCAGTGCTCTCCTGTTTTTGCCAAGCTCGTTAAGGGCCATTCTCCTCCGGTGAACTTCGAGATCAATGGGCACCAATACAACAAGGGGTACTATCTAGCTGACGGCATCTATCCGAGATGTTCGACATTTGTGAAGACGATCTCAAACCCTGTGGTAGGAGGCAAGAACGCCTGGTTTGCGAAGCTTTAGGAGGCTTGCAGGAAGGATGTCGAGCGGGCATTTGGTGTGCTCCAATCTTGATTCGCTGTTGTTCGGTACCCCGCTCAGACCTGGTCGAAAGATCAAATGTGGGAGATCATGACTTGCTGTGTCATCTTGCACAACATGATCATCGAGAGCGAGCAAGAAGCCCAGTGTTTGACACTGAACCATACTACAGGCAGGGTCCTCTAGCCGAAGTTGATCACCAGCTACCGGCAACTTGGACTTCCTATCTCAGTATGCGTCAAGAGATCCAAGACCCACAGGTGCATCATCAACTGCAGAAAGATCTGATTGAGCACCTATGGAGGCTCAAGGGGGACGCCGCGTGATGAAATACGAGTTTTTATTTGTTGAACTATATAATTTGTATTGAACTATTTGTTGTTGTAGTATTTTGTTGAAGTATTTGATTTTTCTGTGATGAAATATGTGATAAGGAATAATTGTGTTGATAATTGAACGCCGAGACACAGCGAAACCACGCCGAATATAGGCCTATTCTCGCCCATATGGGCCATTTATTCGCCGAAATTGGGCTGCAAAGTGGGCAAATTTCGGCGCCTGGGGGCGAGCTGGGGGCGACGACTGGGCGCAAAACCGCCCCCAACGCCGAGTGTATCGCCGGCTCGCCCCCAGGGGCGATTTTTGTGCGTCCTGGGGGGCCAACGGCTGGAGATGCCCTAAGCGACAAGGAACTGCAGGCCGTTCAACGCAACGCCAAAGCTCGCTGCCGGCACCCATGACCTCCCCGGCGGAGCGACATCTGCCTTTCCAGATCAGCGACGGCGAGATGCCATCTCGCTGGTGGCTGGCGCAAGAACAGCTACTCGAGCGCGCGGTCCCTCCTCGGTCAGAAATGTCCTGGAAAACCAGCAGCACACACCAATTCGCTAGGAAATCCACGAACGAGTGTACCCTTCTTCAGCTCAGTCACCGCCTCCTCCGCCCCACAAACCTCCAGCACCATCGTCGATGAGGTCGAGCAGCACGCCGCGTCCTCCCGTGATCTCCCCCTTGCTCACCGTCCCCAAATCACAGCCGCATAAAGAGAACGGTACAATAGAGAAGGGGATTTTGTTTCAGCCTGATTGGGGAAAACGATAGCAACGATACCCTTTTCTACTTTTTGCTATGGCATGAATATTAGTTTTTTTTGTGGCTGGCATGAAATATTAGTTGTACATATTTTCCTATCGCTAAGATGGACAAACAGCACGTACTTG
>NW_021197193.1:0-1533 GCF_002162155.2 Triticum dicoccoides
TTTAGTCCCCAACTTAGCCCATAAACATCTCCAAAAGTGGCTAAGAAATTTAGTATCACGATCTGAAACAATAGTATTTGGCACACCATGCAAGCGAATAATTTCACGAAAGAACAAATCAGCAACATTAACAACATCATCGCTTTTATGACATGGTATAAAGTGTGCCATTTTCGAGAATCTATCCACGACAACAAATATGCTATCCCTCCCCTTCTTTGTTCGAGGTAAACCTAAAACAAAGTCCATAGATATATCCTCCCAAGGAACACTAGGTACAGGCAAAGGCATATATAAACCATGAGGATTGAGTCGTGACTTAGCTTTTTGACATGTAGTGCAGCGAGCAATAAAACGCTCAACATCCCGTCTCATCTTTGGCCAAAAGAAATGTGTAGCAAGTACGTCCTCCGTCTTCTTCATGCCAAAGTGTCCCATTAATCCTCCTCCATGCGCCTCCTACAAATACATAGCTTGTTAGCACGAAACACAAATCCATCATTAACAACAAACTTGTTCCACATTCTTCCTTCTTTACAATTCTGCATTACATCTTTAAAATCAGCATCATGCACATATTGATCTTTGATGGTCTCCAAACCAAATATTTTGAAGTCAAGTTGTGAAAGCATAGTATAGCGACGAGACAATGCATCAGCAATAACATTTTCTTTTCCCTTCTTGTGTTTAATGACATAAGGGAAAGTCTCAATGAATTCAACCCATCTAGCATGTCTACGATTTAGTTTAGCTTGACTTTTAATATGTTTCAAAGATTCATGATCAGAATGTATAACAAATTCTTTGGGCCATAAATGATGTTGCCATGTTTCTAAAGTCCGAACAAGAGCATATAATTCTTTATCATAAGTAGAATAATTCAGACTAGGCCCACTCAATTTTTCAGAAAAGTATGCAACAGGTTTGCCATCTTGTAATAACACACCTCCTAATCCAATTCCACTAGCATCACATTCAAGCTCAAAAGTCTTATTAAAATCAGGAAGTTGGAGTAAAGGAGCATGTGTCAACTTATCTTTCAATACCGTGAAGGCTTCTTCCTATGCGGTACCCCAAAGAAAAGGCACATCTTTCTTTGTAAGCTCATTGAGAGGTGCAGCAATGGTGCTGAAATCTCTCACAAAATGCCTATAGAATCCAGCGAGGCCAAGAAAACTCCTCACTTGTGTGACCGTTTTGGGCTGCGGCCAACTCTCAATAGCTTCAATCTTGGCTTTATCAACTTCAATTCCCTGTGGAGTAACAACATAGCCAAGAAAAGATACTCGGTCGGTGCAAAAGGTGCACTTCCCAAGGTTACCAAACAAACGTGCATCACGTAGAGCAATAAAAACAGCACGTAAATGTTCCAAATGTTCTTCCAAAGATCTGCTATAAATCAATATGTCATCAAAGTAAACTACCACAAATCGTCTAATGAAAGCACGTAAAACTTCGTTCATTAATCTCATGAAAGTACTAGGTGCATTAGTTAACCCAAAAGGCATGACTAACCACTCATATAATCCAAAC
>NW_021197194.1:0-1151 GCF_002162155.2 Triticum dicoccoides
CGGGGTGCGTTTATGTGTCGGTTAGCAACACTCGCATTTTGGGCCGCTTCTGGCACGTTTCGTCGACTATTACTCACCGTTTTGGGGCCCCAAAGCGATTTCCATGGTTGTTGAACCCCATGGTGCGCTTACGTGTCGATCATCAACAATCGCAGTTTCGGCCGATGTTGGCCCGTTTCTTGCACTATTAATTAGTTTTGGGCGTCCCGCAGTGATTTCCACGATGGACGAACTCCGTGGTGCGTTTACATGTCAGTCATCAACACACAATTTTGGTCGACTCTGGTCCATTTCGTGCACGATTATTCACCATTTTGGCGTCCCAGAGCGATTTCCATGATTGACAATTCCCGGGGTGCGTTTGCGTGTCTGTCCTCAACACTCACAGTTTGGGCCAATTCTGACGCGATTCGAGGACTATTACTCAACATTTAGGGGTCCCGAAGCGATTTCCATAGTTGTTGAACCCCAAAATGCGTTTACGTGCCGGTCATGAACACTCACAGTTGTGGCCGATTCTGTCCCGTTTCGTGGACTATTACTCACTGTTTGGGGTCCCGGTGTGACTTGCGCAATTAACAAACCCCGGGGTGCGTTTACGTGTCGATCATCAACAGTCTCAGTTTCGGCCGATTCGGGCTCGTTTTCTGGCACTCGCAGTTTTGGCCGATTCTGGCCCGTTTCATGGATTATTACTCATAGGTTTGGGGTCCCAGAGTGCTTTCCTTGATTAACAAACCCCTGGGTGCGTTTACGTGTCGGTCATCAACACTCATGGTTTTTGTCGATTCTGACTCGTTTCGTGGACTATTACTCACCGTTTTGGGGTCCCGAAGAGATTTCCATAGTTGTTGAAGCCCAAGGTGCGCTTACATGTATGTCATCAACAATCGCAGTTTGGGCCGAATTTTGGCCCATTTCTTGGACTATTACTTAGTTTCGGGGGTCCTGGAGTGATTTCCACAATTTACGAACCCCGTGGTGCGTTTACGTTTCGGTCATCAACACTCACAATTTTGGCCGATTCTGGTCCGTTTCGTGCACTATTACTCACCGCTTTGGGGTCCCAGAGCGATTTCCATGGTTGTTGAACTCCAAGGTGCACTTACGTGTCTGTCATCAACATTCATAGTTTTTGCCAATTCTGGCCC
>NW_021197195.1:0-1309 GCF_002162155.2 Triticum dicoccoides
TCGCTGACGTCTGAAGTGCTTCGGCTGATACCACGACGTCGGGATACCCATAACTACTCCCACGTAGATGGTTAGTGCGTATAGGCTCGTAGCCGACTCAGATCAAATACCAAGATCTCGTTAAGCGTGTTAAGTATCCGCGAACGCCGAACAGGGCCAGGCCCACCTGTCTCCTAGGTGGTCTCAACCTGCCCTGTCGCTCCGCCACAAAGTAACAGTCGGGGGCCGTCGGGAACTCAGGCCCACCTCTACCTGGATGGAGCCACCTGTCCTTTCAGCCCCCTCGTCAAAATCACTTGCGGGTACTCAATGAGCTGACCCGACTTTAGTCACCATCTGTATAGTATGTATGTATGTATAGTAAATACCCGTGATCACCTCCCAAGTGATCACGGCCCGATAGTATAGCAAGGCAGACTGACAAGAATGTAGGGCCAATGATGATAAACTAGCATCCTATACTAAGCATTTAGGATTGCAGGTAAGGTATCAACAGATGTAGCGACAATGTCAGGCTATGCATCAGAATAGGATTAACGGAAAGCAGTAACATGCTACGCTACTCTAATGCAAGCAGTATAGAGAAGATTGGCGATATCTGGTGATCAAGGGGGGGGGCTTGCCTGGTTGCTCTGGCAAGAGAGAGAGGTCGTCAACTCCGTAGTCGAACTGGTCAGCAGCAGCGTCGGTCTCGTAGTCTACCGGAGAGAAGAGGGGGAAGAAATAATGAATACAGAGCAGACAAAGCACCACAAAATATATCAAGGCAATACGCGGTGTTCGGTGTGCCCTAACGCGGTAGTAGGTGATACCGGTGAAGGGGGGAAAACCCCCGGGAAAGTATTCCCGGTGTTTCGTGTTTTCGGGCCGAGGAGCCGGAGAGGGAAAGTTGTGGGTTCGGTAGGTCAGGGGTGTGTGGCGGACGAACGGATCACGTGTCCGGATTCGTCTCGTCGTTCTGAGCAACTTTCATGTTGAAAACATTTTAATCCGAGTTACGGATTAAAAGATATGATTTTCTAAAGATTTTATTAATTTCTGAAATTTAATTATTTATTTAAGTAATTCGAAAAAATGTATTAATGACGTCAGCATGATGTCATGCTGACGTCAGCAGTCAACAGGGGTTGACTGAGTCAACCCTGACATGTGGGTCCCGTTCGTCATACTCTATTAACTTAATTAGCCTAATCAAAGTTAATTAACCTTAGTTAATTAGGTTAATTAGTGGTTAGGGTTAATTAAACAGAATTAATTAGATTAATTAAATACTTAATTAATTAATTAATTAACTAATTAGTTAATTAGT
>NW_021197196.1:0-764 GCF_002162155.2 Triticum dicoccoides
ATGGTGAGTAATAATCCAAGAAATGGGCCAGAATTCGCCAAAACTGCGAGTGTTGATGACCGACACATAAACGCACCCCAGTGTTCATTAATCGTGGAAATCACTCCGGGACCCCAAAGCAGTGAGTAATAGTCCATGAAACGGGCCAGAATCGGCCAAAATTGCCAGTGTTGATGACCGACATGTAAGTGCACCTTGGGGTTCAATAACTGTGGAAATTGCTTCGGGACCCCAAAACGGTGAGTAATAGTCCATCAAACGGGCCAGAATCAGCCAAAACTGCCAGTGTTGATGACCGACACATAAGTGCACCTTCGGGTTCAATAACTATGGAAATCGCTTCGGGACCCCAAAATGGTGAGTAATAATCCATGAAATGGGCCAGAATTCGCCAAAATGCGAGTGTTGATGACCAACACATAAACGAACCCCAGTGTTCATTAATCGTGGAAATCACTCCGGGACCCCAAAACAGCGAGTAATAGTCCATGAAATGGGCAAGAATCGGCCAAAATTGCCAGTGTTGATGACCGACATGTAAACGCACCCCAGGTTTCATTAATCGTGGAAATCACTCTGGAACCCCAAAACAGTGAGTAATAGTACATGAAACGGGCCAGAGTCAGCCAAAACTGCCAGTGTTGATGACCGACACATAAGTGCACCTTCGGGGTCAATAACTATGGAAATCGCTTCGGGACCCCAAAATGGTGAGTAATAATCCAAGAAATGGGCCAGAATTCGCCAAAACTGCGAGTGTTGAT
>NW_021197197.1:0-650 GCF_002162155.2 Triticum dicoccoides
GGGTGCGTGGCATCCTTAGCCGATCCGGGGCGGGGCAGCAAGCAGGAGGTGGCTCGGGCGCGTGCGCGCGCGCTCCGGCCACGCGCCTCTGTCCTACTGTCCCGAGGAGGAAGACGACAGGGAGGGCGCTGGTGGGCTGGGCCGGCCAGGGGGGGGGGGAGCTGGGCCGGCTGGTGGGCTGCACGGGTGAGGCCAGGTAGGCTTTACTCCTTTTATTTTTTTTCTCTGTTTTGTTTTAACTCTGTTTTCTATTTTGCAGGTTTGTTTTGAATTTGGTTTTGAAACCAATTCAATTTATTTTGCTTCTGACAATATTTTTAGGAGCTAAAAGAATTAAAACAATGCTCCATAAGAATATTTCAGAATTATTGGACCTATATTTATTTAACAGTAGATATAAGTCCAATTCAAATGGCTATGATTTAAATTCAAAGTCCCAAAAATAAATCCTTAAAAATGTTCAATATTTTGGTTGGGACCAGAACCCTTACCAAAAATTATCAAACATTTAAGAAGAGCCTTTTGGAGCAATGAATAAGATTTCTAGGGTTTTTGCCCCTCTTTTATTTAGGGTTTTGAGGCTTCCAATATTCCTCAATTCAAGTTTCAAAAATATAGACATGATGCACACATGAAGCTAACCTAGAGCA
>NW_021197198.1:0-1152 GCF_002162155.2 Triticum dicoccoides
ACCATCAAAGATCAATATGTGCATGATGCTGATTTTAAAGATGTAATGCAGAATTGTAAAGAAGGAAGAATGTGGAACAAGTTTGTTGTTAACGATGGATTTGTGTTTCGTGCTAACAAGCTATGCATTCCAGCTAGCTCCGTTCGTCTTTTGTTGTTGCAGGAGGCGCATGGAGGAGGATTAATGGGACACTTCGGCGTGAAGAAGACGGAGGACGTACTTGCTACACATTTCTTTTGGCCAAAGATGAGACGGGATGTTGAGCGTTTTATTGCTCGCTGCACTACATGTCAAAAAGCTAAGTCACGACTCAATCCTCATGGTTTATATATGCCTTTGCCTGTACCTAGTGTTCCTTGGGAGGATATATCTATGGACTTTGTTTTAGGTTTACCTCGAACAAAGAAGGGGAGGGATAGCATATTTGTTGTCGTGGATAGATTCTCGAAAATGGCACACTTTATACCATGTCATAAAAGTGATGATGCTGTTAATGTTGCTGATTTATTCTTTCGTGAAATTATTCGCTTGCATGGTGTGCCAAATACTATTGTTTCAGATCGTGATACTAAATTTCTTAGCCACTTTTGGAGATGTTTATGGGCTAAGTTGGGGACTAAACTGCTTTTTAGTACTACTTGTCACCCCCAAACTGATGGACAAACTGAAGTAGTCAATAGAACGTTGTCTACTATGCTTAGGGCTGTTTTGAAGAATAATAAGAAAATGTGGGAGGAATGCTTGCCTCATATTGAATTTGCTTATAATCGTTCATTGCATTCTACTACTAAGATGTGCCCTTTTGAAGTTGTGTATGGTTTCCTACCTCGTGCACCTATTGATTTGTTGCCTCTTCCATCTTCGGAGAAGGTTAATTTTGATGCTAAACAACGTCCTGACTTGATTTTAAAAATGCATGAGTTAACTAAGGAAAACATTGAGCGCATGAATGCTAAATATAAACTTGCTGGAGATAAGGGTAGAAAACATGTTGTGTTTGCACCTGGAGATCTTGTTTGGTTACATTTGCGTAAGGATAGGTTTCCTGATTTGCGCAAATCAAAGTTAATGCCACGTGCTGATGGTCCCTTTAAGGTGTTAGAGAAAATAAATGATAATGCATATAAACTTGAGCTGCCTGCAGATTTTGGG
>NW_021197199.1:0-1279 GCF_002162155.2 Triticum dicoccoides
CGCTCAATGTTGTCCTTAGTTAACTCATGCATTTTTAAAATCAATTCAGCACGTTGTTTAGCATCAAAATTAACCTTCTCCGAAGATGGAAGAGGCAACAAATCAATAGGTGCACGAGGTAGGAAACCATACACAACTTCAAAAGGGCACATCTTAGTAGTAGAATGCAATGAACGATTATAAGCAAATTCAATATGAGGCAAGCATTCCTCCCACATTTTCTTATTATTCTTCAAAACAGCCCTAAGCATAGTAGACAACGTTCTATTGACTACTTCAGTTTGTCCATCAGTTTGGGGGTGACAAGTAGTACTAAAAAGCAGTTTAGTCCCCAACTTAGCTCATAAACATCTCCAAAAGTGGCTAAGAAATTTAGTATCACGATCTGAAACAATAGTATTTGGCACACCATGCAAGCGAATAATTTCACGAAAGAACAAATCAGCAACATTAACAGCATCATCACTTTTATGACATGGTATAAAGTGTGCCATTTTCGAGAATCTATCCACGACAACAAATATGCTATCCCTCCCCTTCTTTGTTCGAGGTAAACCTAAAACAAAGTCCATAGATATATCCTCCCAAGGAACAGTAGGTACAGGCAAAGGCATATATAAACCATGAGGATTGAGCCGTGACTTAGCTTTTTGACATGTAGTGCAGCGAGCAATAAAACGCTCAATATCCCGTCTCATCTTTGGCCAAAAGAAATGTGTAGCAAGTACGTCCTCCGTCTTCTTCACGCCAAAGTGTCCCATTAATCCTCCTCCATGCGCCTCCTGCAACAACAAAAGACGAACGGAGCTAGCTGGAATGCATAGCTTGTTAGCACGAAAGACAAATCCATCGTTAACAACAAACTTGTTCCACATTCTTCCTTCTTTACAATTCTGCATTACATCTTTAAAATCAGCATCATGCACATATTGATCTTTGATGGTCTCCAAACCAAATATTTTGAAGTCAAGTTGTGAAAGCATAGTATAGCGACGAGACAATGCATCAGCAATAACATTTTCTTTTCCCTTCTTGTGTTTAATGACATAAGGGAAAGTCTCAATGAATTCAACCCATTTAGCATGTCTACGATTCAGTTTAGCTTGACTTTTAATATGTTTCAAAGATTCATGATCAGAATGTATAACAAATTCTTTGGGCCATAAATAATGTTGCCATGTTTCTAAAGTCCGAACAAGAGCATATAATTCTTTATCATAAGTAGAATAATTCAGACTAGGCCCACTCAATTTTTCAGAAAAGTATGCAACAGGTTTGC
>NW_021197200.1:0-7850 GCF_002162155.2 Triticum dicoccoides
GGGGGGGACCTTTAGTCCCCACTCTTTAGCGAACCGGCACTAAAGGCCGTCACGAACCGGCACTAAAGACCGGTTTTGCACTAGTGCAACCATCATCTGCAAGTCGTTGTGGCCGCTGTTCCTTATTGTGATTAGCACAGGTCTGTCAACATTGATTTTCTTACGTAAGGAACTTCTCCCACCAGGCCTATTAGAACGATATGCACCCGTCTCTGTCCATCTTGTACTGAACGGTGGTGACAGACCCTACTCCAGGGCATACTCCAGCAAAAACCAAACCCCGGGCAAGTTCAGCCTGAAAATCATCTTCATAGGTAATTTTTAAGGTCTACATGATTACAAGCAAAAAGAGCAAGCAATGTTATACATCTCGCCATATAGTATTATGAACAAAAAATAGGAAAGAATACAAAACATAGAATTTTGTGTTTCACGATGTTGGTCTAAGTCAAACGGTGCATAAAGGGCACGTCTATGTTGTCCTCGGTGGGTGGTGGGATCTTGAAGAGATTTCAACTCTCATCCTCAGTAAGCTTCTTCATTTTTTGAGAGAAAATTTCAGAATCGAATGGATCATCATCCTCATCATCTTGGCTTCAAAAATAGACAGGCCTTAACCTGGGGACCGGTCCTTTCTAGTAGAAGCCTATATAATCTCCCCCGATGAGCTCATTCTCTGAAATAAACTTCTCCCATCCATTGGACCATATGAGGGACCTGTCCTGTTTTTACGCACTACAATTTGAAATGACCGCTCCTTATCACCCTCAAGAACCATAGTGACACCTATTGCATCGTAGCTGTGCACCCTTACATTGCATGCGATACATAGCACCAAGTTGGTCCAGCATAGTAGAATGAAAAATTATCCAAGTAATGCAAATATAACTGGTTATTCTACACAATGAATAATAAATATACAAACAATAAACAAATATACCAGAGCATGCCATAGTAGTAGTAGCAATACATTATCTAGGTATTCTACACAACCATTTATGAGACTAATTGTCAGTTAAAAGACCATGGCTCTGAAAGTTGTACCTGATGTAGCCGCCATCGTCGATGCAGATCCACCGTGGTGCCCCTATTCCTACCCTACCGTAGAAGTAGGTCCACCTGTTGGAAATATGCCCTAGAGGCAATAATAAATTGGTTGTTATCATATTTCCCTATTCATGATAATCATTTATTATCCATGTTATAATTGTATTGACCAGAAACTCAAATGCATGTGTGCATATATAGACAACAACATGTCCCTAGGAAGCCTCTACGGGACTAGCTCGTTGACCAAAGATGGCTATGGTTTCCTAGTCAAAGACATTAGTTGTCATTTGATAACTGGATCACATCATTAGGAGAATGATGTGATAGACAAGACTCAAACTATGAAAGTAGCATATGGTCGTATCAAGTTTATTGCTATCGTTTTCTGCATGTAAAGTATATGTTCCTATGACCATGAGATTATGCAACTCACTGATACCGGAGGAGTACCTTGTGTGTACCAAACGTCGCAACATAACTGGGTGACTACAAAGGTGCTCTACAGGTACCTCTGAGGGTGTCTGTTGAGTTGGCATGGATCAAGACTGGGATTTGTCACTCCGTATGACAGAGAGGTATCTCAGGGCCCACTCGGTAATACAGTATCACAATGAGCTTGCAAGTAGTGTGACTATGCACTACTAGGGAAAAGCCTAGCAGCAGCACAGGGTAAAATGCTTAGCAGTAGCGCGGGTGGCCGCACTACTGCTATCTAGGGATAGCAGTAGCGTTCGTCTGCAACACGCGCTGCTGCAAATAGCTGTAGCGCCCTACTGCAAAGAGCGCTACTGCTAAGACATCGCTGCTGCTAAAGCCATACCCCGCGCTACTGTTATAAGTTTCTGGAAAAAAAATCAGGTCCATATTTTGTGCTGCTGAATTTTGTTTAGGGTTTTATACAATAATCTCTAGCATATCATACACATACAAATGTAATCATAGCATATACATACAAATAGTCTCATCAAATCATGTCATCATCATAATCATAATCTCGAAAATATCGATACAAGTGTCGAATACTTGCAACTACATCATCATCCATCTAAACAATGATATACGCGACAAGAGCTATTACTATGAGTGAGAGCGGAACTATGCAGTACATGAGGCGGCGGTTATGAGTCCTCTCTTGCGCTAGCGTGAACCTCAAGTAACTAGCTGCTTCTTCTTGTCTTCATTTGAAGCCTTTATGGATGGCGCCCGAGACCCCCTCCACTTGCGCCTGACACTCAGGCCACTCGTCGTACACTCCCGGAACCATCCCTTTGTACACGACATAGCACTACTTCTTCGCCATCAAGAATCTAGATGCTTGTTAGAGATGCATCTTCATTAAGAGAATGTACAATCATATATGTAACAAAATATACTTGAGCAACATAAAAAAGAAAGGGTTAGCAACTAGATGGCACATATAGTAAACATACAAATAATGAATGCAGTTTCATCGTATGCAAAGTAATTAACTACAGGTATGCATGTCATCGTACCCAAAATAACAAAGTAGCCTTATGCAAATTCGGTAGGGACCGTGGACATCACAAAGTTTCATCGCTACAGAAACTATACAAGTTCAACCGACACATATCATCATCATCTGCATCGAAAATCACTAGAAGTTCCATCCTTCCATATCATCGAGGATGAACCCTAGCTTCTTGAACGGCGTGTGATCATGACGTTGCATGCCTATGCATGTTCGTACGTCAGCTCGCGATATAGGGCCGTCGTGGAACATCGCCTTCTCATTGACGACTTCTTTCATGATGATCGTCGCAATGTCCATCTAGATGCGAAAGAAGTCATCTCTAAGTTTATAATCCGCTTCTCATGAGATTCTACCCACCCGTGGATATGATCTTCGTTTATGCTTGTCATGTGAAGCTTTTGGAGATCCGTTGTGAACTCCATCATGAGATGGAGGAGGTAGAATCCATCGTTCTTGCTTGGTTTTGGGACATGGATGCAGCAGAAGTTAGTTCTATGCAAGAAACCCGTCTTCTTGTGCCTTAGTTTCCTGATCTGCAGGTGGCCACCCCTAAAGCTGAAGCCTTGGAGAGCATCATCTAGAATATTCATTATGTGGGGTGTAGTCCTTCTTCTCGTAGTTCCTGGTAGGGCAGAAATACACAACATGGGAGACTCGCGGGTAAATAACGATAAGGACGGTGCGCCCGTTGCTGCGGGAAAAAAGCACACCTCAAATTATTCTCCATATTGGCGAGAAGGAATGATTGAAATGTACGAAAGGGTTGTCCGACACTGAGTTACTTCGGATGATAAGTCAAGAGGACAATTTCCTGGTCCTTATTCTGTATAATGAAGTTTTTGAAGTACTCCCTAGCAGTTTTACGCTCAAAGTCGCCGAGATTCAAGAAGGACTCGTGCATGTAGTATGTATCCGTCACACAGATTTGCGAGACTTCTTCTTGCTTCATGACAGAGCTCATATGTTGCGCAAAAGGCGGACGATTGTACAATCAAGCCGCCTTGTCAGAAACATCTCGAAGATATGGTCAAACCGCAAGACGAACACCTCCGCGGGCCGTGTGTCGACGTAGCACTTCCCCTCAGGCACACGAGGCACGTATGTCGGATATCCTAGATCCTTCGAGGCTAGTAGGTTTTTCTCAGTAAACAACACATGGTCCTGCAGTCTCCTGAGATCCCTTGATATTGCCTCCAGCGGTTTCGGCGGTAGCATCGGCTCGCCCATGATATGGAACATGGCCACACCTTTGACAGGTACACGCTCTTCAAAATCCGCCGTCTGGCACCTACATGCTCTGGCTTGTTTGTAGGTAGCAGAACCTCTCTTCCCCGGTCTCTTCTTCTCCTTTTTGTGGGGCTGACCTTCCAGACCCTTCCTTAATCCCTGCCCCAGTGTGGTCGGGCTAAGCACTGTATGACCCCCGGCTAATTGAGCCTATGATGAGGCGGCATCTTCGGGCGTGTCCTGTGAGGATTGCATGAAGAGAGACTTCTTGTAATCCCTGCTAGGACGTTCCTGCCCGGGCAGATCATCCATAACCTCATCAGCATGCTGATAGCCCGAGTCGTCATATGGATGACTCGCTATATCTAAGTCACCATCATAGGCGCCTGTATTGAGGAACCGAAGAGGGTCGTCCTCCATCTCATCACCCATTCTTTGTTCTACGGGGGCGATTAAATCAGCCACTATTGGACCCCCTTCATCATGTCGTCCGCCGCTCTCACCCGACACTACAGCCGCTGGTAGTTGCGTAGACGGGGTGGCGGTGTCCATACCCGCTTGTTGATGTGTGGTTATTGGTGTGCTCTCGGCCGGCTCCAGACGAAGAAGATTCTTCAGCCATAGCAGCACCCAACCCTTGCAGCTTCCAATCCGCGGCGGGGTCTCGTCGTCCTCTCCCCCTAGCCGTACTAGAGGAGGCAAATCCTCGTGCCCCGATTTCACACTCGACGAGGTAACCCTGAAGTGCCCATGGGGCATCGGTGTGGAACGTGAGTTCCAAGGGCTTCGTTATCACCCCCTTTCGCACGTCCACCTTCTGGCATTTGATAAAGTAGAGTAAGGTGCATGGGGTTTCGTCGGCCTGCAAACACATGTCTGCGGCATAAAACATCCGCAAGGTAACACAAATGGAATATTCTAGATATATGTTGGCGCGACATGTAATTACTGTGAGGGCGTCGAGCTCAGCCAAAGACGAAGGCCCGCCTAGCGCGCCAGAGACTGAGGACGGGCTGCTATGAGCGGATGCGGGTGCGGGTGTGGGTGCGGAAGCAGGCTCAGTTGCGTGAGCAGGTGATGGTGCAGTGGTGTTGTTCACTGAGTTGCTCCCGACGAAACTGGGCATGGGGAAATCATCTACCGTCTTGTCTGGATTTTCCTTCGTCCAGTTGATGATAGCCGGGATGTCCATATGCATGGTGCGACATGTCCAGCCATTTATCACAATTTTTTACCGTGAAAACTCCAGAAAAAGCAAAATTTGTAGAAAACCAAAACAACTTGGCATGGTGCCATGAATTGCTTATACAAACAAAAAAAAGGATCAGTTGAGAGATGTTGAGAAACAACATGCTACCAAATGGAGCCTTTTTGCCTACCCGGTCATCCTACGTTGGACATGGTGTTTTTTCTACAATGGTTCCACCTTTCTGTTCTTATTTTTGTCAAAAAAAATTTGGAAGTCCAAACTTGTTCCTATTTTTTTAAAAGTGTTCATGTGCAAAATTTCTGTTGCTCTTTAAAAAAATGTTTGTGTTTTGACATTCTAAGCAATTTTGAAAGACAAAAACGTTTTATTGAAAATTTGTACAACTTTTTAAAATGCAAACATTTGTATTTTATGAACAAAATTTGAAACGGTGATCATTTTTTAAAATTTTGAACAAATTTTTAGAAGCACGAGCATTTTTTTGAAAAATAAGAGAAAAAGGAAAAGGAAACATGTAACAGAAACAAAAAAACAGTAAACAGGCTGCTGACTGATATATTTTCATTTCTATTTTTAAGTGTATTTTTAACACATGTTCAGAAATTTCAAAAATGTTCACAAATTTTGAAAATGATTCCGTTTCAAAAAACATTTATTGTTGTGAATAGGAAAGTCACATGCAAAATTTTAAAAAAGCTTTAATCTTGCGGGACCTATACATTCATATAAAAAGTCACTAGTAGAAAATAAGGCATACGTTCGGGCCAGATAAGCCCATTAGTCCCGGTTCAGTCACGAACCGGGACCCAAGGGGGCATTAGTCCCGGTTCGTGTCTCAAACCGGGACTAAAGGCATTAGTCCCGGCTCAAATGAGCCCTTTAGTCCCGCTTTGAGACACGAACCGGGACTAAAGGGTGGTGTGCCCTTTAGTCCCAGTTTGTGTCTCAAGCCGGACTAAAGGTTAGACCTTTAGTCTTGGTTTGAGACACAACCGGGACTAAAGGGTGTGATGCCCTTTAGTTCCGGTTCGTGTCTCAAACCGGGACTAAAGCGCCCATTTTCAAACTCTACCCTCGGATCGCCTTTCCAGTTTTGTAAAAAGCAAAAGAAAATGATTAAAACTTCAAAAATTAAAATCCTTCGAGATGTAGTTATGTTACTACATCTACTAGTTAGGAAATTAAAAAACTTAATCTAGACATGTTTTGCAAAAAAGTGTTATGAAAATGTAAAACGGCCATATCTTTCGCATACGATGTCGAAAAAACCCGCATAATATATCAAAAAAATCAGCACGAAAATCCACATCCAATTTTGTCAGCCTTCGGCCTGTTTGCAATTTTTTAGAATCGGCAAATTCTAAAAGGAAAAAAGTTATGCTCAATTTTTTTTGAATTTTCGTTAAATCTGGTCAATCTATGGTCAAACTACTTATTCAAGAAGTATTAGTGTTACTAAATAATTATTCAAGAATATTAGTGTTACTAAGTAAGTATTTAAGTTTTTTTGAATTTTATTCAAATCTGGTCAAACTGTGGTCAAACTGTGCTCAAACTATAGTCAAACTATGGTCAAAGTTATTATTTAAGAAATATTAGTGTTACTAAATAATTATTCTAGAATATTAGTGTTACTAAATAATTATTTTAGTTTTTTTGAATTTTAGTCAAATCTGGTTAAACTGTGGTCAAACTATAATCAAACTATGGTCAAAGTTATTATTCAAGAAATATTAGTGTTACTAAATAATTATTGTTTTTTAGAATAATAGTTTCAAACTCAAACAGTGAAACGTGTGACTTCATGCTCAAGTTAAACTCCCGAGGGTTAATAGGATTGACATCTTACTATTGTCAGGAAAACAACAAGTGCAGACTTGGAAACGAGGGAGAATAGAACTCGGAGGTTAAGCGTGATAAGGCTGGAGTAGTGAGAGGATGGGCGACCGGCCGGGAAGTAGATGATTTGAAATGATGAGGGGTGATTAGAGATTAGAGGTGAAATTGAGCAGTGACGAGGGGGGTGAGGGGTGATTAGAGATTAAATTGTAAAATAATTCAGAAATTTGGAAATACTTAAAAAAGGTAAAAAAATTCAAAAAAACTCATAAAAATACCTGTAGTCCCTGTTGATGTTACCGACCGGGACTAAAGGTGGAGCTCCATATAGCGGCCACGAGGAGGGGCTTTAGTCCCGGTTCATATAAGAACCGGGACTAAAGGGGGTGACTTTAGTGACGACCCTTTTGTCCCGGTTTCAGAACCGGGACTAAAGGCCCTCACGAACCGGCACGAATGGGGCTTTTTCTACTAGTGAGTGATGCATTTATGACTAACAAGTGTGTTGTGTTATTGGCGTTATGCACTCGCGGGAGGTCTTGTGTTCGATCCAGTTCACCCATTTTAGTATGGCGAAATGGTGTTTAAGTTTTGCTGCTTTCTTTAGTCTCCTTTAGTATCGCACTGCAATAGTATCAAAGGGGTCAGCTGTTTGTAGTGGTTAGTGTTAGAAGGGATAGTGGGGAGATAGGTGGAATAGTTGTTTCTATTGCTTGAGCCTCATGAGCATATATATAGCAGTGCATGATCATCTTGGAGAGTACAAGGCAAGGTGGAATAATATCTTACGCTATCCTATTTTTCCTAATAATCGAGTGATCCTCGCGTGTTCGAGACCCATCTATTGCCCTTATTTTTGTAGATTTCCCGCCATGCTGTGAGCCCTTATTTTTCTTAATTTTCCATCATGCGCTACCGCAAATGGGCCGGCCCAGTTCATCTGTCTATGTGCCATACGGCTTGCACATATACATATGAAGGTGCACGATTTGTCAAAGGTTTATATTACCCTTTATACATTTAGTGAGGTGT
>NW_021197201.1:0-1539 GCF_002162155.2 Triticum dicoccoides
AACTTATTATGACAAACAAAGGCATGGCATGAATCTACTAATTGCATAGATCAAGAGTCCCTTACTGACCATAAGCCAAAAAGGATCAGAAGATATGATGGCGCCCATGTAAACATAGCAAGTTATTAAACAGATTCAAGCATGGCAGAAACATAATTATTAAGGCATGTAGATGAGCTTGTGCAACTCACTACAGAGCAATACATGGCATGGCAAGGCAACCAACAGTAAGAAGGCATATTTGAGAAGCTAGGCATGGCAAGAGCAAGGTCATAGGGTACATGGAACACTAGCAAAACACATGGGAACAAGTGAACTTAATGTAAACAGGCTGACAGCAACATTATGAAGCAACTTTAGAGCAAGATATGAATAATCTACAGCAAGCTATAAATGCAACCAGGGGTATGTATGGTTAGAGGATGACATGTAGATGAAAACATGTTTATAGAGCATCTCCAGATTATGCATAGAATGACTAGTAGGAGCAGGTTTATATAGCATCACGAAATAACAGATTCAGCCTAGCAAAACAGCAACATCATGAACACTACTTAACAAGCTCGATTCACTCACCACAAGCCATTGCATGACAAGATAAGCATAGCATCATCAAGAAGACATGTTTGTGCAACCAACCAAGGCAAGTACAAGTCCATAGCATGCAAGGATCAACTATAGCAAGCTTGGCCAAATTGAATAACATGTAAACAATCTGCCAGGAAACATTTTGAAGCAAAAGTAGAGCACAAAAATGACATGCTAGACTACTCCATAATTGCAACAAAGGGCATGCATGGATAGACATTAAGCACATGTTCAGAACACCCTTAACTGAAGTATCTCAAAATATGCATGGATCTCTATGTAGCATCAAGTTTACATGGCATCAAAACAACAGTAGAACAGGGACAAATCAGTAACATCACGACGCCTAGTTTGCATGCTTGTGCTAGTCACCACATTGATCACAAAAATACATGGTAAGCACCTCTGTAAATAAGACATGGCATAGTTCAAAACACATCTAGACATCAACCTCATAGGATGCACACATCAATCATGGCAAAAATGACAAAAGAGCTCGTTCTGTTAACAGGCAGCAGAAAATATCATGAAGCACTCTTACAACGATGATTCAGGCATCAAGATGACCTCAAATGAATATGATGCAAAGCAATGAAATGATGTACTCGTTGAGACGAACAATTTGACATATTACACGCACGAAACAGAGATACGGATGCAAAGATACGGCATGACGAACATGGCATGAAAATTACAGAATCTGGGGAGTTAGTGCAAACGGAGGGGGGGAAGTCAACCTTCCAGATCCAGATCGGCACGGAACCCGAGGTTCGCCGGTCTTCTCGCCGGAGTGGACGGGGCCGGAGGCGGGGAAGACGGGGCCGGGGCGACCGGAGAGGGGCGGATCCGGCCGCGGGGCGGAGGAGGCCGGGCGGCGCGGCCACCCGCGGCGGCGAGGATCGGCAAGGCCGGGCATGGGAACCCGCGGGGCAGAGGAGGCTGGGCGCAGGG
>NW_021197202.1:0-1098 GCF_002162155.2 Triticum dicoccoides
GGTGTTAAGCTTGCATCGACGTAACCCTTTACGACGAACTCTTTTACCACCTCCATAATTGAGAAAATTCCTTAGTCCACTAGTTACTAAGGATAACTTTGACCGATGTCCTGTGATCCATTCTTGGATCACTCTTGTACCCCTTGACTGACTCATGGTAAAGCACACTTCAGGTGCGGTACACAGCATAGCATACTGTAGAGCCTATGTCTTAAGCATAGGGGACGACCTTCGTTCCTTTCTCTCTATTCTGCCATGGTCGAGCTTTAAGTCTTAACTTCATACCTTACAACTCAGGCAAGAACTCCTTCTTTGACTGATCCATCTTGAACACCTTCAAGATCATGTCAAGGTATGTGCTCATTTGAAAATATTATTAAGCATTTTGATCTATCCTTATAGATCTTGATGCTCAATGTTCAAGTAGCTTAATCCAGGCTTTCCATTGAAAAACACTTTCAAAATAACCCTATATGCTTTCCAGAAATTCTACGTCATTTCTGATCATTAATATGTCAACAACATATACTCATCAGAAATTCTATAGTGCTCCCACTCACTTCTTTGGAAATACAAGTTTCTCATAAACTTTGTATACACCCAAAATCTATGATCATCATCAAAGCATACATTCCAACTCCGAGATGCTCACTCCAGTCCTCAGAAGGATTGCTGGAGCTTTGCATACTTATTAGCATATTTCAGGATAGACAAAACCTTCCGGTTGTATCACATACAACCTTTCCTCAAGAATCGTCGAGGAAACAATGTTTTGACATCCTATCTGCAAGATTTCATAAATAATGCAGTAATTGCTAATATAATTCCAACAGACTCTTAGCATCGCTACGAGTGAGAAAGTCTCATCGTAGTCAACTCCTTGAACTTGTCGAAAAACATCTTAACGACAAGTCGAGCTTTCTCAATGGTGACACTTACCATCATTGTCTGTCTTCCTTTCAAAATCCATATGTACCTAACAGCCTTACGACCATCAAGTAGTTCTTCCAAAGTCTACACTTTGTTTTCATACATGGATCCTCTCTCGGGTTTTATGGCCTTGAGCCATTTATCGGAATCCGGGCCCACCATCGCTTC
>NW_021197203.1:0-1615 GCF_002162155.2 Triticum dicoccoides
AATCTCAGGCAGATATGATGGTTGGAACATTTCCCAAGAACTATAATATTGGTCCCTTGATAACCGGTAAAGTGGATGTCGTGGCCAACACACCCAGCCGGAAGACCTATTATTGTAGTATCTTGTTTGAGGAAGTTGGCCACCTCCGCATAAGGACTTCGTAGGATTTACTCCTTAGATGTTCCTTATGGATTTCTTTTGTGTTCCCGAAGTCCGACCTTTACTTGATGTTCTAGATACCAGACCATTTCTATGAATGGGTTACACTAGCACATCAAGGAGAACATTAGAAGCGGAGTGCTAAATGTCTCTCGGTCGATCATCCAGATTTTATTTCCTTGGCCTCGCTAAGATGAAATCTGAGAAGTGTTATCTTCCTTTGCATCTGCATCATCCATCATCATTCATCGTGGTAGCAAGTTGTGCTGCCAGGATCCTTGACACGGATATTGGTAAAACCCTGATGAATATGGAAATGCTCAAGTTCTTGAGAGCACGCACAAGCGCTACGTGTTATCATCGGCACTAACTGGGTTTGCTCTCAGTTTCCTCGGCAATGCTATGATCTTTTCAAACAGTGAATTCACTCCCTATTGTTGGGTTCTTCCCCAGTTACCAGAATCATTCCCAGCATTTGCATTTTGTTCCCAGCTTGCACCGCCAATGTGCCATTCTACCATGGGTCTCATCCATTTCCGGTGATAAGCAAATTCATCCATTATGTTGTCTTCAACAAGGTAATCCACATCATCCAAGTCCGAGTATGCCATTCTACCGACCCCCACCAGTCGATTGCTGTGATTTGCCTTAGGCTGATATAGAGAGTCTCAATGATCTCTATATCAAAGGTAATTCTTTTTGCCACTTAAGATAATAATCTACGAATCACCCTTCTCCAGGATGTTTCGTCGTGGTATCATGGCAATTCAACTCCTCGCTACGTTGACAACCGATCGCCACCTTCTTAAGTCTGGAATTGTTGTCTACCTAGTGAACCTCGTCACCTGCTCCACTCCATCCCTTTAGAGGTATGCTTCGTCTCTCAGCTCGAGAGATGTTGCTATCTCACATTCCGGGAGTTAATCCTGAGTTGTTCGACCTTCGAGAAGACCGATCCTTCCATAGTTTTCCTTTCCTCTTCTTGTCATGATTAGCTGGAGTTCTCAGAGCAAGACGACAAGACAAAGATGGTGTTCAAATCAACGTTCATTTGAAGTGCAACCTGGATCATGAAGATTGTACTAGTTTGCGTTTCCCCTTCATCCTACCCTACGCTTGAATCTCGAGACGAGATTCTTGTTCAGTGGGGGTGAGTTGTCACATCCCTAGCTGCTGGTAGTGCTCTAGGCTAGCTCATGTGTGCATCATGTTTAAATTCTAAAAATTTGAACTGAGGGAATTTTGGAAGCCTCAAAAACTTAAATAAAAGAGGGGCAAAAACCCTAGAAATCTCATTCATTGCTCCAAAATGCTCTTCTTAAATGTTTGATAATTTTTGGTAAGGGTTCTGGTCCCAACCAAAATATTGAACATTTTTAAGGAATTATTTTTGGGACTTTGGATTTAATTCATTAGCTATTTGAATTTGAGTTATATTCATATAATTAGAATATAA
>NW_021197204.1:0-1497 GCF_002162155.2 Triticum dicoccoides
CATGGTGGGTTGTTTCATTGAAGCCGACCTTAAGCACTGAGATCTGTATGTGTGATTTAAGAATCAGCTACTACCATGCATTGGGCCCGAAACCAATGGACCCTCTCGGCTTCTTATTCACCCTAGTTCTCCGTCCAGGAGTTGCAAGTAGTTTCTGGTGTTTGTAGCCTACTGGAGGCCGTGGACAGCGCTGACCGTAGGGGTGGGCTGTGATGCGGTAGGTACGTGGCACGGTGTACCGAATACCCGTTAGGTATCTCGGGAACCCTGTTCACATCGTTCGGGGCCGTATGGGAAACCTCGGCCGGACTCCCTGCGGATGGAACCTGAATAGGCGATAAACCTGGACTGGAGGCTTAGGTGATTAGGTAGGTCGTGGCCGACACCCACGTTGGGCTTCCGCTTGAAGGTTGCCGAGTACATGTCGTGTAAACGACGGTAAGTGGTGAGAGCGTGCGTGAAGAAGTACACCCCTGCAGGGTTATCATAATCTATTCGAATAGCCGCGTCCGCGGTAAAGGACTACTTGGTTGCCTATACAGTTCATAGACAAGTAAATGGAAACTACTAAAAGCCTCAAGATAAGTGTGAGTGCCGAGGGTGGCTCTTCCGTAGGAAAACGGAGGCGAACCCACGGTAGGGTATTGAAGTGGTGAGTAGTGGACTCGTGTGCGCAAAACCATTTCAAGTTGAAGTATCGTAGGATAGTCTAGCCAAGAGTCAAAGCTGGCTTGCTGCAATAACTCCACCAACCCTTCTTGATAATATGCATGTATGTAGGATCTGATGTAAGTCTTGTTGAGTACCTTTGTACTCATGTTGCTATAATTTACATTTTTACAGAAGACGCTGCAACCCCTTCTGATGGGTTCTATGTAGACGTTGACATCAACGAGTAGGCTAAAGGCCCAGGTGGTGACCCTGAGCTTGTGAAGGACCATGTAGTATAGCTAGGCTTTCCAAGCCTCTTTTATTTTACTAGTTGTCTGTACTCAGACAAGTTACTTCCGCTGCTGGTTTGTATGACTGTATGACTTGAATGCTGGGTCGTGAGACCCGTTCCTTTGTGTATGTTATGTATGGCTCCCTGAGCCTTAAATAAAGTACTTGTGTCGTAGAGTCACGTTGTGATGCTTCGTTGTATTTGCACATATCGAGCATATTGTGTGTATGATTGAAATGCTTGGTATGTGTGGGATCTGACTATCTAGTTGTTTATCTTTAGTAGCCTCTCTTACCGGGAAATGTCTCCTAGTGTTACCGCTGAGCCATGGTAGCTTGCTACTGCTCTGGAACACTTAGGCTGGCCGGCATGTGTCCTTCTTCGTTCCTGTGTCTGTCCCTTCGGGGAAATGTCACGCATTGAGTACCGGAGTCCTGTTAGCCCGCTACAGCCCGGTTTACCGGAGTCCTGCTAGCCCAGTGCTACAGCCCGGACCCACTTGCTGATGACCGACACGTTCGAAGCTGGGTCATGGATGCCTGTCCCTGTAAGTC
>NW_021197205.1:0-1330 GCF_002162155.2 Triticum dicoccoides
AAAAATTCATAACTTTTATTCTGTAACTCCAAATTGGACAAATTATATATGAAAAATGATCAGAAAAATCCAAGCTATCCATCTGTACTATTTTCATGCATGATCAAACAAGTTAAATTGATGTTTTAAGCAGAACAAGGAAAAGCACTTTAAAAGGCCATGTTTGAGTTTGAAATTTGAATCTTTGATTCAAATTTGTTCAAACCCTTCTGGTTTTAGTTGCATTAGCCCAACACACTCATATTGCTATGTTTCATGCATGCATCATATTGTTGCACATTGTTTGGTGATGGTTGTGTATCGGTGTCCTTTGCGACAGGTTCTGCCTCCGAGGAGTACCGTGATTACCCTAACGAAGAACCGTATCCGTGCATCGAACCATCAGGCAAGCAACCAACCATTTGATCATATCGATACAATCCCATGTTCTCGCTCCTGCTCTCTTTTACTGCATTAAGACAACGCGTTTTAAACTGCTGTGTGCTGCGGTAGTTGAACCCATTTCCTCTGCATGACCTGTCATTGCCACAGTAACTAGATGAAACCCACTAGCATGTGTAGGAGTTGATTGAGCCATATGTATGTGTTGTTCCTACCTTGCTATGCCTGCCATGCTTAGAGTTGTGTCAGGTCTGGTTCATCTGGGTGATGGGCTAGAGTGAAATGTTTATGTCGGTAATGAGAGTGGTGTGGTGAACACGATTTGGTAAAGGTATCGATGAGAGGCCATGTAGGAGTACATGGTGGGTTGTTTCATTGAAGCCGACCTTAAGCACTGACATCTGTATCTGTGATTTAAGACACAGTTACTACCATGCATTGGGCCCTGAAATATGACCCCGCTCGACTTCTTATTCACCCTAGCTCTCTGTCCAGGAGTTGCAAGTAGTTTCTGGTGTTTGTAGTCTACTGGAGGCCGTGGACAGCGCTGACCGTAGGGGTGGGCTGTGATGCGGTAGGTACGTGGCACGGTGTACCGAATACCCGTTAGGTATCTCGGGAACCCTGTTCACATCGTTCGGGGCCGTATGGGAAACCTTGGCCGGACTCCCTGCGGATGGAACCTGAATAGGCGATAAACCTGGACTAGAGGCTTAAGTGTTTAGGTAGGTCGTGGTCTACACCCACGTCGGCTTTCGCTTGAAGTCTGCCGAGCACATGTCGTGTGCAGACGCTAAGTGGTGGAAACATGTATGAAGAAGTACACCCCTGCAGGGTTATCATAATCTATTCGAATAGCCGCGTCCGCGGTAAAGGACTACTTGGTTGCCTATACAGTTCATAGACAAGTAAATGGAAACTGCTAAAAGCCTCAAGATAAGTGTGAGTG
>NW_021197206.1:0-1299 GCF_002162155.2 Triticum dicoccoides
GCTTGATCTCCAAGATAACCTCACATACCGAGAGTACCCGGTTCGCATTCTTGATCAAGCCGAGCGTGTTACCCGACGTCAGAACATCAAGTTTCTCAAAGTTCAGTGGTCTCATCATTCCGAGAGAGAAGCTACTTGGGAGCGAGAAGATCGTCTTCGACTGGAGTACCCCGCTTTCTTTCCTTCGACCCCTGAATCTCGGGACGAGATTTTTTCAAGTGGGGGCGAGTTGTCACATCCCTAGCCTGGTATGACCTAGACTAGCTAGTCATTTGTGCATCATATTTAAATTTCATTTAAATTTGAAATGAGGATTGGTGGAACCCTCAGATTCATTTTTGGAAATGACCCAAATAAAAATTTCTCCAAAAGGGTCCAAGAAAATGCTCATGTTGCCCTCTGACAATATTGGACAGAGATAAAAAAATCAAACCAATATTTTCAGGACCTCATAAGTATTTTATTTTGGACATTTGGAATTAATACAATAATTATTTGCTTGGATATATAAACGTTATATATATTTTATATGTCCAAAATTGTGCCATTTGTTGAGGAGCTCTGGAATAATACCATTAGCCCCTACAAAAATTGGCATAATAAAATAAAATGGTTTGGTATTTTTATTAAACCAAACAAATGTCAGAAAATTAGAAAAGAAAACAGAAAAGGGGAGAGAGACTTACCTGGGCCACTTACCCGATCGGCCCAGTAGCTCGGCCCAGCTGACTGGCCGACGCCAGTCGTCCCCCTCCTCGCGCCAGAGGGACAGGGCGCGTGGTCGCCGCACACCGCGCGCATGCGCGCCACGGCAGCTGCCTGCGTGCCCTCCCCCTCGACACCCTGGCCTCGCCAGAAGCGCCCAACACCGCCCCGGATCTCTCCCTCGCTCTCTCGTTCCTCTCCCTCCCCTGCATCTCTCCCTCTCCCCGCGCCCGAAGCGCTGCCGTCGCCGCCGCACGCCGTGGCCATAGCCACCGCCTCCCCCTCGCCTCCCCGTCGTGCCCAGGAGCTCCGCCTCGTCGCCAGCTACCTCCTCGCCGAGCCACGCAAGCCGGAGTGCCCCGAGGAGCCGCCATCGCCGTCATCTTCGTCGTCGGCCGCCCGAGATCGTCGGCGCCCGTCCGTCGTCTCCGACTCGTCCCCGAGCCTGTTGACCATCCCGTCGCCTCCGCCGTGAGCTTCTGCGCCTGTTCCCCCTTCTCTTCTTCCTCCCCGTGCGCCGTAGCTGTGCTCCCGCTCGAGGCCGAACTCCGGCCGCCGCCCTGAGCTCTGCTCCGGCGAGCTCCGCCGCCCCCG
>NW_021197207.1:0-1578 GCF_002162155.2 Triticum dicoccoides
GAAAGTTTGCAACACAAATCGACGAGATGACGTTGCGAGATTCTCGGGAAATGAACTATGATAGCAAGCTCCAAAACATGAGCTGGTTCTGCTACAAACATGTGAACATGTTGTCCCAGACAAGCATGACCACATGGTAGTCTTATAATAAAGCACTACCGAGTTCTGGTTGGGAACCATCATCGAGGATATCAAAGTTCTTGATTAAGCCCGGGTTAGCTCTTAAAAGAACTCCTTCTCCTAGAACAAATCAGTTAGTGGCTTGGTGTGCTAGGGATACATATGGAATGAAGATGATCAGTCTATCAGACCATAGAATACTTCGCACATGCATGACTGACTTGCGATGATTCCAAAGGAAACAAAACAATCTTCCTCGAATTCATGGCGGCAACTTACACCAAATGCACATGAATTAGAGGAAGTCACTTCTTCCATCCAAGCATAGACTTCATGAACGGAGCACGAAGGCTTTGTTTACAAAATTTTCAACACTAGGTTGATGTTCAACATGATTCATGGGGGAGACAAAATGCTACTGATGGGCTCAACAGCAACTCATCGGAATTTCCATATCACTGGACTTCCACCATCATGTGAACACGGTGATAGCATTGGTCAGACCAAAGAATATAATGGTGTATGCTTGAGGAAAACCACGAGTAAGACAACATTACGAATATCGCTGGTTCTGATTTGATTTGACGATAGCCCATACTCAATCAAAGGTTTGGGTAAAATAATAGATCCAACAATTGATCACAAGGACCAATCGATGAAGATATCATCTTTCTTCAACACACACCACACAAGAATATCCCTTTGGAACGAACTAAGTCAGGCAAGCTTTTATCTTCCAACTCTCCAAGTTGTTGTCTAGCTTAACCAACTAGCTCAGGGATATCTAACACCGATTCTTGGAGAAAGGGTGGTTTACAAGAAACTAACTTGATCACGAGCTCAACATAGCGGTCAGGTGACAACCTGGTAATACTTCCGAGAAGATCTTCGGAAATCACGAACCACCGATATGTTACTAAGCTCGAGAACAATCTTGCTTTTCAGGGCAAGATGATATGATCAAATGAGCGAGGACTTGACAAAATCTTAACTCATCAATCAAAGAGTGCACCAGGAAATAAGGACTAGGTAGCACGATCAATCTTAGAATGGTGATTCAATAACCAACATACTAAGAATAAGATTATTGTCCATTAACTACCAAGCAATGGGGTTGCTAGGAGTATTGAGTTCACACATCATGATTCACTTGTCGGCACTCCGGCTGCAACAACACGGAACCGAGGAATGAAAAAGGATGGCGAGAAGTATCACTATGTCAAGAATTCACAAAAGGTGGTGCAATTCTCATGAAATTCCTGTCATAAAGAAGGTAATACTTCAGGGTAGAGCAGACCAGAAGCTGGATTGTAACTTGATCTGCGGAACACAACTACTTTGACCCAATCCTAAATATGGATGAGGTACTGGAGTTTGTTTCTCCAAGTCATTCAGGACAGAATGGCTTGACGGACCACAAGAGTAATAAGCATTGATAACACGAATGCACAATTACTC
>NW_021197208.1:0-1222 GCF_002162155.2 Triticum dicoccoides
AATCGACAAAAACCGCGATTGTTGATGACCGAAACATAAACGCACCAGGGGTTCGTCAATCGTGGAAATCCCTCCGGGACCCGAAACAGCGAGTAATAGTCCACAAAACGGGCCAGAATCGGCCAAAACTGCGAGTGTTGATGAACGACACGTAAGTGCATCTTTGGGTTCAACAACTATGGAAATCGCTTCGGGACCCCAAAAAGGTGAGTAATAGTCCACGAAACGGGTCAGAATTGGCCAGAACTATGAGTGTTGACGACGGGCACGTAAACGCACCCCCGGGATCGTGAATCGTGGAAATTGCTCTGGGACCCCAAAACGGTGAGTAATAGTCCATGAGACGGACCAGAATTGGGCAAAATGGTGAGTGTTGATAACCGACACATAAACGCACCCCGGGGATCGCAAATCGTGTAAATCGCTCTAGGACCCCAAAACGGTGAATAACAGTGCACCAAACGGACCAGAATCGGCCAAAACTGCGATTGTTGATGACCGACAAGTAAGCGCACCGTAGGGTTTGTCAATCGTGGAAATCACTTCGGGATGCCAAAACTGTGTAATAGTTCAAAAACGGGCCAAAATCGGCCAAAACTGCGAGTCTTGACGACCAACACGCAAGCACACCTTGGGGTTCGACAAAAATGGAAATCTCTTTGGGACCCCAAAACGGTGAGTAATAGTCCACGAAACGGGTCGGAATCAACAAAACCTGCGAGTGTTGATGACCGACACGTAAACGCACCCAGAGGTTCTTCAATCGTGGAAATCTCTTCGGGACCCCAAAACAGCGAGTAATAGTGCACGAGACGGCCAGAATTAACCAAAATTGTGAGTGTTGATGACCGACACATAAACGCACCCCCGGGGTTCGTCAATCGTGGAAATCACTTCGGGACCCCAAAACTGAGTAATAGTCCAAGAAACGGGCCAGAATCGGCCAAAACTGCGAGACTTGACGACCAACACGTAAGCACACCTTGGGGTTCGACAGCAATGGAAATCGCTTTAGGACCCCAAAACGGTGAGTAATAGTCCACGAAAGGGACAGAATCGACAAAAACCGCGATTGTTGATGACCGAAACATAAACGCACCAGGGGTTCGTCAATCGTGGAAATCCCTCCGGGACCCGAAACAGCGAGTAATAGTCCACAAAACGGGCCAGAATCGGCCAAAACTGCGAGTGTTGATGAACGACACGTAAGTGCATCTTTGGG
>NW_021197209.1:0-926 GCF_002162155.2 Triticum dicoccoides
TTAGACCTTGGGTTTTGTTTAGATTAAAAGTTCGCCATAGCTGCAACTTCGCGTACTTCGTTTGTGTTCAACGACCAGACAAAGGCGTCACAGAACCCCACCTTGATCAATAAAGCTTTCATCTTATATTCGCAATATCCAGATTGCAATCTTAGTTTCTTGCTTGTTCTTCGTTTGCTCGCAGGAAACAGACCCTCGTGGTCAGGTTGATCGTGCTCCGGCGTGGTCAATAACCTCTCGGAGTTGGTTTAGCGATTGCTAAGGCGCGACGTCCTCGCACGTTCGTAGTCGGATCGTCAAAGTCGACTTCCACCAAAGCGAAATCCACCATCTCATCGAAAGACAGGACACCTTTGCCTCTATCAAGTGGTATCAGATTTCCAGGTTGCTCGGTGAGATTTTACAGTTTTTCGTAGTTTAGATCGAGTCTGTTCTTCATACCTACAGTCGACGAAAAAGCCACAAAAAAAGGGTTAGTTCATCATATCCGAACCAATCTGACCCTTTGCATAATCTTTTTAGGGTTTTGCTTTGTTGAATTTGCGGTTGCATCGTCGTGTCTAGTTGCTGGTCTTAGAGTCTAGTCTTTTAGAGTTTCGAGTTCTGGTCATAAGTTGTCACGCCGCCGCCGCACCATCATCATCACCCCTGCCATCTACCACCACCGCTTATCCGCCACCGCTTCGAATCCGTATCCATATACCACCACAGCTGTCATATACCACCACCGCTGCCATCTACCACCATATATCCACCACCAATCCGAGTTCTTGTCATATTAGGTTTGTTTTCGAGATCCATCTAGATTCCGATTCGTGTTTCCTTGCCGGAGTAGGTTTCGGAAAAAAAAAAGAGTCGGGTAGCCACGCTCCGTTTAGGCCCAAAATTTTTCGAAAACGCATTTTTCGAAAAAATTTCTGGCTATC
>NW_021197210.1:0-1734 GCF_002162155.2 Triticum dicoccoides
GGCTCCAAGATCACATAAAGCAGTTTTAACATAGTTTCTTTTAATTGAGCATGGTATAGTTGGTACTCCTGGATCTCCAAGTTTCTTAGGTATTCCACCTTTAAAAGTATAATTAGCAAGCACGGTGGAAATTTCAGCTTCCAGTATCTTTCTTTTATTTGTAATTATATCTTTCATGTACTTAGCATAAGGATTTACTTTAAGCATATCAGTTAAACGCATATGCAAAAAGATAGGTCTAATCATTTCAGCAAAGCGCTCAAAATCCTCATCATCCTTTTTCTTGGATGGTTTAGGAGGAAAAGGCATGGGTTTCTGAACCCATGGTTCTCTTTCTCTACCGTGCTTCCTAGCAACAAAGTCTCTTTTATCATAACGTTGATTCTTTGATTGTGGGTTATCAAGATCAACAGCAGGTTCAATCTCTACATCATTGTTATTGCTAGGTTGAGCATCAACATGAACATTATCATTAACATTATCACTAGGTTCATGTTCATCACCTGATTGTGTTTCAGCATCAGAAATAGAAATATCGTTGAGATTCTCAGGTGTGCCTACAATAGGTTCACTAGAAGCATGCAAAGTCCTATCATTTTTCTTTTTCTTCTTTTTAGGAGGACTAGGTGCATCTACATTATTCCTCTGAGAATTTTGCTCAATTCTCTTAGGGTGGCCCTCGGGATACAAGGTTCCTGAGTCATTTTACCCGTTCTAGTTGCTACTCTGACAGCAAAGTCATGTTTATTATTATTTAATTCATAGAGCAAATCATTCTGAGCCTTAAGCACTTGTTCGACTTGAGTGGTAACCATGGAAGCATGTTTACTAGTGAGTTTAAGTTCATCCTTAACTCTAGACATATAGTCAATCAAGTGTCCAATCATATATGTATTACTTTTCAATCGTCTACCAACATAAGCATTGAAGTTTTCTTGTTTAGCCATAAAGTCATCAAATTCATCCAAGCATTGGCTAGCAAACTTAGTAGACGGAATTTCAACTTTATCATATCTATAGAGAGAACTTACCTTTACTACGTGTGTCGGGTTATCAAGACCATGTATTTCTTTGATAGGAGGTATACTAAGGCCATGTATTTCTTCAACAGGAGGTAAATTCTTAACATCTTCAGCTTTAATACCTTTCTCTTTCATAGATTTCTTTGCCTCTTGCATATCTTCAGGACTGAGAAATAGAACACCTCTTTTTCTTCGGAGTTGTCTTAGGAGTTGGTTCAGGAAGTGTCCAATTGTTTTCATTAGTCAACATGTTATTCAATAGCAATTCAGCTTGATCCACTGTTCTTTCCCTGAAAACACAACCAACACAGCTATCCAGGTGGTCTTTGGAAGCATCGGTTTGTCCATTATGAAAGATATCAAGTATTTCATTTTTCTTAAGAGGATGATCAGGCAAAGCATTAAGTAATAGGAGAAGCCTCCCCCAAGCTTGTGGGAGACTCTCTTCTTCAATTTGCATAAAATTATATATTTCCCTCAAGGCAGCTTGTTTCTTATGAGCGGGGAAATATTTAGCAGAGAAGTAGTAAATCATATCTTGGGGACTACGCACACAACCAAGATCAAGAGAATTAAACCAAGTTTTAGCATCACCTTTTAATGAGAACGGAAATATTTTAAGGATATAGTAGTAGCACTCATCATTAGTGAATAGGGTGGCTATATCATTCAATTTAGTAAGATGTGCCACAAAAGTTTCAGATTCATTGCC
>NW_021197211.1:0-942 GCF_002162155.2 Triticum dicoccoides
CGCACACCGGACATATGGTAGACTCCGCGTGCTCGTCCCGATAAATGATGCAATTGTTCATGCACACATGGTATTTCACGTGCGGTAAATCCAGAGGACACACGATTTTCTTCGCCTCCTCCAAACTGGTCGGGCACTTGTTCCCCTTGGGAAGACGTTCGTGCCAGAATGACATGTTCTCGTCGAAGCATGCGTCGGTCATTTTGTGTTTTACCTTCATCTCCAGAGCCATGAGCGTTACTTTCAGGCGGGTATCCTCGGGCCTGCATCCTTCATACAATGGAGTAACCGCGTCTAACTCAAGTTGATCCATCTTGGCTTTCTCTCGGGCGGCAGCTCTTGCGTTATCTGTCTGCTTGAGAAGCAGCTCTTGAATATGAGGGTCCTGCACCCAGCCCATCGATGGTCCAGCGTCGTCTGCTCCGCCGACATCATCATCATGTCGTGCATCTTCTACATGATGACTGTGTACATCATCACCGTCGTGATCATCTCCTGGGGATTCTTCGTCTTCTCGCCCCCCCGAGCCGCGGTGGTTGTCTTGCTGCCCTTCCTCATTTCTTGCCCGGCCCCCATGGACGACTTCGTAGTCATCTTCATCACCTTGCCACCGATAGCCATCCATGAAACCACGCAAGAGCAGGTGGTCCCGCACCTGCCCGGAATCCGGGTCCGCAATAAGGCTATTCAGCTTGCATCTTCGACACGGACATCTTATCTCCGTCTCGTTCTTTTGAAGCATCTCGGCCTTCGCGGACCTCAAAAACCTATTCACGATGCCTTCGGTCATCGTGCGGACCATGGTCGCCTGCAGGGTAGAGCAAAACGATATTTTAGAACCAAGAAAAAATTTGGCATGACTTTCCCTAAAAATAGGACCAAAAAGAATGCTTAATGCCAAAATTCTCGCCGAAACGGAAATGAATCAACATTCCGGCAAAA
>NW_021197212.1:0-1047 GCF_002162155.2 Triticum dicoccoides
ACCGAAACGATGGGTACCCTTCAAAGGAGTAACCCGAAGGTAAGCTTGGTCACCAATTTCATAAGTCATATCCTTATGATGACGATCGTACTGGCTTTTCTGACGAGACTGGGCTGTTTTCAAATTCTCACGAATGATGCGAACTTGCTCTTCTGCCTCCTGGATCATATCCGGTCCAAAGAATTGTCTTTCACCGGTTTCTGACCAGTTCAAAGGTGTTCGACATCTTCGTCCATAGAGAACCTCAAAAGGAGCTTTATTGAGGCTGGATTGGTAGCTGTTGTTATAAGCAAACTCGGCGAAAGGAAGACATTTCTCCCAATCCATACCGAATGAGATAACGCAAGCTCTGAGCATGTCTTCGAGAATTTGATTGACCCGTTCCACCTGACCACTCGACTGAGGGTGGAAAGCGGTACTGAAGGAAAGATGGGTTCCCATGGCAGTTTGGAAACTCTCGCAGAAATGAGAAGTGAAAAGACTGCCACGGTCTGAATTGATCTCTAGTGGAACACCATGGAGTGACACTATTCGAGAAATATATAAGTCGGCAAGCTGACTAGCAGTGATACTCTCTCGAACAGGAAGGAAGTGAGCCACTTTGGAAAGACGATCAACGACTACGAAGATAGCATTATTCCCTTTCTTGGTCCTGGGAAAACCGGTAATGAAGTCCATACCAACTTTATCCCATTTCCACTCAGGAATAGCTAAAGGCTGAAGGGTGCCAGCAGGTCTTTGATGCTCTGCCTTAACGCGACGACAAATGTCACATTTAGCAATGAACTCAGCGATTTCTCTCTTCATCCTAGTCCACCAGAACCTCTGGCGTAGGTCCTGATACATCTTAGTACTACCGGGATGAATCGTGAGAGGAGATTCATGCGCCTCCTTAAGGATCAAATGTCGCAGATGTTGATTCTTGGGAACCACCAAGCGATTCTCAAAGAAAACAACACCACGATCATCCATAAAGAAACATCCACCAACTCCCTTCTTAATGTTTCTCTTGATCCGAGAAATTCCTGTGTCTTGCTTTTGAGCAGC
>NW_021197213.1:0-1172 GCF_002162155.2 Triticum dicoccoides
CAAGTCAGTCAAAGTCCATACTTTGTTTTCATACATGGATCCTATCTCGGATTTCATGGCTTCTAGCCATTTGTCGGAATCCGGGCCCGCCATCGCTTCTTCATAGTTCGAAGGTTCACCGTTGTCTAACAACATGATTTCTAAGACAGGGTTGCCGTACCACTCTGGTGCGGAACGTGTCCTTGTGGACCTTCGAATTTCAGTAGGAGCTTGATCAGAAGTATCTTGATCATTATCATTAACTTCCTCTCTAGTCGGTGCTGGCACCTCAGGAACATTTTCTTGAGTTGCGCCATTTTCCGGTTCAAGAGGCAATACTTCATCAAGCTCTACTTTCCTCCCACTTACTTCTTTCGAGAGAAACTCTTTCTCCAGAAAGGACCCATTCTTGGCAACAAAGATCTTGCCTTCGGATCTGAGGTAGAAGGTGTACCCAATAGTTTCTTTTGGGTATCCTATAAAGACGCATTTTTCCGATTTGGGTTCGAGCTTTTCAGGTTGAAGTTTCTTGACATAAGCATCGCATCCCCAAACTTTTAGAAACGACAGCTTAGATTTCTTCCCAAACCACAATTCATACGGTGTCGTCTCAACGGATTTCGACGGAGCCCTATTTAAAGTGAATGCGGCAGTCTCTAAAGCATAGCCCCAAAAAGAAAGCGGTAAATCGGTAAGAGACATCATAGATCGCACCATATCTAACAGAGTGTGATTACGACGTTCGGACACACCATTACGCTGAGGTGTTCCAGGCGGCGTGAGTTGTGAAACTATTCCACATTTTCTTAAGTGTGCCCCAAACTCATGACTCAAGTATTCTCCTCCACGATCTGATCGTAGAAACTTGATTTTCCTGTCACGTTGATTTTCAACCTCACTCTGAAATTCCTTGAACTTTTCAAAGGTTTCAGACTTGTGTTTCATTAAGTAGATATACCCATACCTACTTAAATCATCAGTGAGGGTGAGAACATAACGATAGCCACCGCGAGCCTCAACACTCATTGGACCGCACACATCAGTATGTATGATTTCCAATAAGTCGGTTGCTCGCTCCATTGTTCCTGAGAACGGAGTCTTGGTCATTTTACCCATAAGGCATGGTTCGCACGTGTCAAATGATTCATAATCAAGAGACTCTAAAAGTCCATCAGCATGGAGCTTCTTCATGC
>NW_021197214.1:0-695 GCF_002162155.2 Triticum dicoccoides
GCTCTTTTGCCATGCCAATGCTACGATGCCTACCACTTGCTTGTCAGCCACCCAAATTGCCATGTTCAACCTCTAACCCACCATGTCCTAGCAAACCGTTGATTGGCTATGTTACCGCTTTGCTCAGCCCCTCTTATAGCGTTGTTAGTTGCAGGTGAAGATTGAAGTTTGTTCCTTGTTGGAACATGGATATGTTGTTTCTTGTTGGAACATGTTACTTGTTGGGATATCACAATATATCTTACTTAATTAATGCATCTATATACTTGGTAAAGGGTGGAAGGCTCGGCCTTATGCCTGGTGTTTTGTTCCACTCTTGCCGCCCTAGTTTCCGTCATATCGGTGTTATGTTCCCGGATTTTGCGTCCCTTACGCGGTTGGGCTATAATGGGAACCCCTTGACAGTTCGCCTTAAGTAAAGCTCTTCCAGCAATGCCCAACATTGGTTTTACCATTTGCCACCTAGCCTTTTCTTTTCCCTTGGGAGTTGCGCTCCTGAGGGTCATCATTATTTTACCCCCCCCCCCCCGGGCCAGTGCTCCTCTGAGTGTTGGTCCAATCTGTCAGCTGCCGGTGGCCACCAGGGGCAACTCTGGGTTGGCCTACCCGTACCTTGGACAATCTGAGTGTGCCCTGAGAAAGAGATATGTGCAGCTCCTATCGGGATTTGTCGGCACATTCGGGCGGTGTTGCTG
>NW_021197215.1:0-1891 GCF_002162155.2 Triticum dicoccoides
GTTGGCTATATATCGTAGCAAAAGATTAGCAATAATCAATTCAAAGATGCAATGTTGAATAAACGCTCAACGACGGTACTGTGCTGGTCCTAGGCTAGACCGGACTAGAGACGCGAGCCTAGAACACTAATGAGGTCACGGCGTAGCACAACTAGCATCAATGAAGGATACTAAGTAGCTCTTGACAGCAAGATATAAGTGAAGATCACAACGGCAGTGAAGATAATGATGGAAAACAACTGCCAAGCAGGATATACAACAACTCTCTCTCCAACTTTCCTCTTGAAAAGTTTGAGACAATTTTCTGATAAATTATTTCAAAGAATGCTACTAACTCAAGCTTTCCAATGCAAAAAGAATCACTCAATTCCGAGTTGATATGAGGAGTCAAAGAATTCTAAAACTGACCTGAAAAATTGGAACAAGTTGTGTTCACGAACTTCGGAGGGAAAAAAGACCTATTTAGAAGCCGATTTTGAGGTGTCAAATATTGAACTAGCTTCTGCAACTATTTAGATGCAGCTCGTCGCTAGCTTCAATTTGAGTACTCACGGAGCCAAAACGGACTTCGTATGAGGAAGATACACCTGTTTTACTGAGCAGTGCGCAAAACAGATTCCAATCTGAATTCAGGTACGAGATTGATTCTAGATAGATCCAATTTTTTTTTCTTCTCTCTTTTTTTTCACTCTTTTTTTTCTTTTTCTTCTCTCTCTTTTTCTTTCCTTTTTTCTCTTTTTTTCTATCTTTTTTTTCTTTCCAAGACAAACTAGATAAGATGCAGATTGGATCAGGCGAAGATGTGAATGACCTCAACTATGATTATGACAATGAACAGTGTGTAGCACGTGGTGGAAATTAATAGATGGGATGGTGGACAGCGGAAGGAATAATGATGCAGCGGCGGCGTGACTAATGTGAACAGAACTCAAAACTCTAAAGGAACTAGACGCTAAGACCAGCAACTGACACGACGATGCAACCGATAATTCAACTATGCAAGCAGTGAATAGAAAATTGCAAAGGCTCAGACTGGCTTGGATAAAGGATGAACAGATCTAACTTTTTTTTGTGTGTGGCTTTTTATTGGACAATAGGTAAGAAAATAAATCTAATCTAGGAAAACTGGAAATTCTCACCGAGCAACCTGAAAACTGATACCACTTGATGGAGGCGAGGGTGTCCCGATCTTTCGATGAGATGATAACTATCGATTTGGTGGAGACGACTTTGACGATCCGACTACAAACGTGCACGACGTTGCGCCTTAGCAATCGCTGAACCAATCTCCTGAGGTTACTGACGATGCCGGAAGCACGGTCAGCCTGACCACGAAGGTCTATTCCTGCAAGCAATCGAAGAACGAGCAAGAATATGATAAAGCAATCTGAATATTGCAAATATATATGAGGTATTGATAATGGTGGGGATCCGGAAGCGGTCTTGGTCTGGTCGTTGGACACAAACGAAGTACACGAAGTTGCAATGGCTAACTTTTAACTAAACAAATCCCAAGGAAATGCTACTAGATGGATCTACTTATATAGGAGCAAGGGGTGACGGCCAAGGAGGTGGGAGGACGTCCCAAGGCAGCCTAAAACTAAATCTAGGTCGTACAAGGCCAATGGGCCCAAGTGGAGGTGATGTAACACCTTTGGACTTGTAGTTTGACTCGGATTCTGCTGCAGCATCAGATTGTTTCGTCCACAACTCAACGCTCCAGACGAATTTGAAGGTGATTCCAATTGGGTTGGAAAGTGCACGAAATCTAGTTTCCAACAAAAAAAGAATCACCCAATTCGGAGTCCGTATGAAAAACTTGTGTGCGTTTTGAGTCAGGTGTGTCTGTGCAGTCCGAATCTGAATCCAGAACGTGAGAGACTTGGACTCT
>NW_021197216.1:0-1147 GCF_002162155.2 Triticum dicoccoides
CATCTCCAAAAGTGGCTAAGAAATTTAGTATCACGATCTGAAACAATAGTATTTGGCACACCATGCAAGCGAATAATTTCACGAAAGAACAAATCAGCAACATTAACAGCATCATCGCTTTTATGACATGGTATAAAGTGTGCCATTTTCGAGAATCTATCCACGACAACAAATATGCTATCCCTCCCCTTCTTTGTTCGAGGTAAACCTAAAACAAAGTCCATAGATATATCCTCCCAAGGAACACTAGGTACAGGCAAAGGCATATATAAACCATGAGGATTGAGGCGTGACTTAGCTTTTTGACATGTAGTGCAGCGAGCAATAAAACGCTCAACATCCCGTCTCATCTTTGGCCAAAAGAAATGTGTAGCAAGTACGTCCTCCGTCTTCTTCACGCCAAAGTGTCCCATTAATCCTCCTCCATGCGCCTCCTGCAACAACAAGAGACGAACGGAGCTAGCTGGAATGCATAGCTTGTTAGCACGAAACACAAATCCATCGTTAACAACAAACTTGTTCCACATTCTTCCTTCTTTACAATTATGCATTACATCTTTAAAATCAGCATCATGCACATATTGATCTTTGATGGTCTCCAAACCAAATATTTTGAAGTCAAGTTGTGAAAGCATAGTATAGCGACGAGACAAAGCATCAGCAATAACATTTTCTTTTCCCTTCTTGTGTTTAATGACATAAGGAAAAGTCTCAATGAATTCAACCCAATTAGCATGTCTACGATTCAGTTTAGCTTGACTTTTAATATGTTTCAATGATTCATGATCAGAATGTATAACAAATTCTTTGGGCCATAAATAATGTTGCCATGTTTCTAAAGTCCGAACAAGAGCATATAATTCTTTATCATAAGTAGAATAATTCAGACTAGGCCCACTCAATTTTTCAGAAAAGTATGCAACAGGTTTGCCATCTTGTAATAACACACCTCCTAATCCAATTCCACTAGCATCACATTCAAGCTCAAAAGTCTTATTAAAATCAGGAAGTTGGAGTAAAGGAGCATGTGTCAACTTATCTTTCAATACCGTGAAGGCTTCTTCCTGTGCGGTACCCCAAAGAAAAGGCACATCTTTCTTTGTAAGCTCATTGAGAGGTGCAGCAATGGTGCTGAAATCTCTCACAA
>NW_021197217.1:0-1637 GCF_002162155.2 Triticum dicoccoides
TTGAAATATAAAACCATATAGAGGTAGGTATGCTACAAGTCTACAACATATATACTAATTAATCAACTGCAATCAGGAGACAGTTTCTTCTTCTAAGTCCATCTCACGGTTCGCTGAATTAAGAAAATACATCATCATTTCAGAAAACTTACGCAAACTACTCAAAACAGGAAGAAGAAGAAAAACACATTTCAGAAGGAAAAAACTTTTGTATAGCTAGAATTCAGAATGCATTCAACAATCCAAACTTTTGTATTTCCTGGATAACAAACAGTAATGATCTCTAGCCCTGACATTCATTTATTCATTCTTCTAGTAAATAGGTGCATAAATGTTCTTGCCGAATGGGTTTATTTTTTGTTGATCTATATGCTCATATATGCAGACGAGGCTAGCCACTTTTCTGCCACTCATATGCCACTGATAAAAAAAATGAACTTTCACCAGTAAGTTGTAACTTGGCAGCCAGTCAGTTTATACAACAAAGATAATCATATAATTCTATGAACACTAGACGCCAATCTGAGGATAAAAAAGCATCTACTAGTAACTAGTGCATATGATCATCACTAGCCCATAATAGTAATTAAGTTTTTTTTGTAGACAAACAACATGTTTATCTTTCAGGCATCTACATCTCAGAGTGTACCGAACAAAACCCAGAGCTTGGTGCTAGTGCTCTGCTGCTCAAATTGGGTCGAGAAGCATCTACTAGTAACTAGTGCATATGATCATCACTAGCCCATAATTTGTTTACTCCAAAAATTCAAGCAATTGTACCAAATTTTGAAAGAGATTTTTCCAATTTATATTTAAATAGAATTGGGGTATATACCTTGGAATCCTCCTAATGGAAACAGCACTAACTGGCGTCTCTATTTCAGCACGAACTGTCAGAAGACTTTTGACCTAAATAATATTTAAATGGTTCTAAGTTAGTAAAGTACATAAAGAAAGATCATCGAGTAATTCTCCATGGCATAATTTTTACCTACCAACAGGAGACCTATAACATTTCTAGGGTTTCCTGAATACACAGGTACACGGCTGTGGCCCCGGGCAAGAATTGTACCAATTGTTTCCCTGTAAATACAAGTAAAGAAGGTTCACTATAAATAACGGTATGTGATGAGCATGTCAAAGGTTGCATAGTGGAGTCCTCTCGATATATACTATTCACAACTGTTTATTAATTATAGTATCTAGGTCAAACTTTAAAACGATTACATCACCGAAGTAAAGAACCACAGATAGACAAAATGGTAAGGGAATTCAATCAGGATCAATGGAATATGCTTGCTAGAAGAACCAACAAAATTAGAAGCAGAAAATGGCACAAATGGACAATGCAAACTGCTCATTGCAACCTTTCAACTAAGGACTTAATATTTCAACAAATCTAAAACTAATATGATTCAACTTTGTTATTTGCCATCAATAAGCATACACACACTGACCAGAATCAGTGGAATGGAGAAGGAAGCAAGCACGTGAGAGGAGGCTATGGACTTGCGGAATGGAGAAGTTAGGAGGAGGTGGTCGTACCTTGGGCGTCTAGTCTAGGTCCTGCGGCGCCGTGGCGTCGAGGGAGGCGGGTCGATGATGGTGTGGACGGGGCGGGGTCGAGGTGGGGCAGC
>NW_021197217.1:1647-2274 GCF_002162155.2 Triticum dicoccoides
GGCGTCGGGGCGGGGTCGAGGCGGCGTCGGGGCGGCGGGGCAGCGTCCGGGCAGCGAGGAGAGGGCGAGGGAGGGAGAGGGCGAGGACGAGGGCGAGGGCGAGGGCAGCGGCGGCGGCGGCGGTGGATCGAGAGGGAGAGAACTGGCAAGGGGGATCGGGCGAAGGGGGATCGGGCGAAGGGGGGATCGGGCGAAGGGGGGCCACAATACTAATGGCGCACCTCACCGTGGTGCGGCATTAGCATGTCCATACTAATGGCGCACCTCACCGTGGTGCGCTATTAGTATTTTTTTTATTTCAACTCGAGCCAAAAGGTTATGTAGTACCAGAACCTATCTATGTCAAGCCCACTCTACTAGCTCGACTGGTTAGCAGCTAGTTCTCACACCAGGAGGTCCTGGGTTCGACTCCTAGGCTCCACAAATTATTTTTAGCATTTAAAAAGCTGTTTGATACTTATTTATGTTTAAATATGTTCAAACTTGTTTAAATAATAACAGTAATATTTTTTTTATAAGACAGTAGCATTTAAAAAGCTGTTTGATACTAATTTTTTTTATAAGACGGTGCGCGGGGTGCGGGGGGTCGGCGGCGGCGGTTGAGTAGGGGAATCAAGGGTGCGGGGG
>NW_021197217.1:2284-3079 GCF_002162155.2 Triticum dicoccoides
GAATCGAGGGTGCGGGGGGTCGGCGGCGGCGGCCGGTGGACTGGGGGGGTGCTCGGCGGCGAGGGGGCCCGGATCTGGCGAGGTGGGATAGCGATCGAGATGGAGGGGGATCGAGATCGAGTGTCCATGAAATTTAAAAATATTCATGATAGTTCAAAAAGTACCCATGAAATACAATCGAGAAATGAAGGCTACGATTTAAATACAATCGATCTTAGCTAGCTATCTGTTAACAATCTTCTTGCCCTTCTTTTTCGCAAATGGAGTTCTTCTGTGGAACGGACGTCCTTTAGGTAGGGTGGTCCTGCTTCTTCTTGTGGTGTATGCTGCTACTTCATCATCGTCGTCATGTTCGATCCTCGGGTCGCCGTACTTGTCGAAGTCTTGCTCATTGGCTACTCCATCCATTCCGATGATCTTCCTTTCGCCTCTCCTCACGACAACACGACTGGGCTTTGGCGAGTCGGTAATGAAGAAGCATTGGTCCACTTGGGAAGCCAGTACCCATGGCTCATTTTTCGCGGTGACGTTTGCGCCCGCGGTCTTGGATTTGGCTTCGGGTATAACCATGGTGGTGAAATACCGGTCTTCTTTTATGACGTTCTTGGCCCATCTGACACGGAACATCGGGACCTTCTCTCCAGCATAGCTCAGCTCCCAGATCTCCTCGATCCTTCCGTAGTATCTGTCCTTGTCGTTACCGGTGTAGGATTCCATCGTTACCCCGGAGTTCTGATAACCATCGCTCTTCATGTCCTTGGCCTCGGTGTAGAATGTGTAGCCGTTGATATCGTA
>NW_021197218.1:0-2185 GCF_002162155.2 Triticum dicoccoides
GTCAAGTAAGTCGCTTTATCAGGCGTGTTGGGCTGTAAATCTTTCAAGACGAGGAGAGTGGCCTATCAGTAATGAGAAATGGGCTGTACATTTTTAAAACACATCAAACCGGCAATTATTTTCAAATATCTTTTTTTTCATTTCGAGATTTTAAATTGCATTGATTTTTATGCGTGGACAATTTATTGGATTTTATATTGATATACATTTATTTTTAAAATCAGTCTGAATGTGACTCGAAATTTCGGGATTAAAAACAGTTCAGACCGCACCGACATATGCAAAATTTCGTATAATTTTTTAACCGTGGCCACAATATGGGCTGTAATGCTAACATAAAGAATATGGGCTCCAAAAAAACCCGTAAGAATTAGCAAATGGGCTGTAAATTATTTGAAATAATGGCAGATGGGCTGTATGCTGTTTTCCACATATTTGAGGCTTTCCACAGATGGCCTGTATACTGTTGGATGTCCATCCAACGGCCGTCGTGCTTCTTCAATCTCTGCTCTTCCTGCTCCAGCCGCTCAAACAAGCGCCAGCGGGACTGCCTGCTCCCTCCTCCCCGCGGCCGGCTGTGCTGCCGCGTAGGCCTCACCGCCCCATCGTACTCCCATCGCTGGCCTAGCCATCCCTCTACTCACCCACACCTGCTGTTATTCTCCGACGACGGCAGACGAACCAGTAAACCCTCGTACAGTCGTACTCCCCTCCGCGTGGGAAATAAAAACAACGGCCGAGTCTTCCCTGCCTCCGTGTCATTCCCTTCCTAGGCCTCGCCTTCATCCACCGCCCTGGTGCTCTCAGCGTGGCGTGGTCAGCATGGTCAATGACCGACATGCATCTGAAGTGGACTGTACGTGGAGAGGCTGACAGCCGGGTCCACGGCCGCACGCAAGGAAATGCCTCCTTATTACGCGCAAAATAATGATTTCCTCCACCTGACATCTGGGACCCATCAAAACGGCCTCTATATTTCATGAAAAAAACGTTATCGCCGCTGACAGCTAGGACCCACCAGCTATATCTTCACACGCAAGGAAGTGCCTCCTTATTACGCACAAAAAAATGAATACTCCCCCTGCTAGCTGGGACCCAGTATAGTGGGCCTACTAAGTTGACGGGGACGAAGGGCTTTGTCAACTTAGTCAATATGCATGATTCTAGCTCGACTGACCGTACGATGTCCGTCCAACGGCCGTAGTGCTTCTTCAACCTCTGGTCTTCTTGCTCCAGCCGCCCAAACCAGCGCCGGTCGTGCCGCCTGCTCCTGCCTCCTGTGGTCGGCTGTGCTGCCGCGGAGGCCTCACCGCCCCCATACTACTCCCACCGCTGGCCAGGCCATCCCTCCACTCCACTCACCCACACCCCCTGTTATTCTGCGGCAACGGTAGCGCAGCCGAACCAGTGAACCCTCGTACTCCTCTCCGCGTGGGCATCCACTGCCGCGTCTTCCCCGGCTCCGCATCTTCCCCTTCCTAGGCCTCGCCGTCGTCCACCGCCGTGGTGCTGTCGGTGCGCCGTGGTCAATGTGGTCAATGACCGAATTCCATCGGAAGAATACTGTACGTGGAGAGGCTGACAGCTGGGTCCATGGCAGCCACAAGGAAGTGCCTCCTTATTACGCGGAAAATAATTATTCCTCCACCTGACAGCAGGGACCCATTAGACGGACCACCAGTATTTTGCGAAAAAAATCCTTTCCCCCTGACTGCTGGGACCCACCGGGTGGGCCACCGTATTTCGCGAAAAAAACGTCCCCCCCCCCGCTGTTAGCTCGAACCCACCGGAAGTGCCTCCTTATTACGCACAAAAAAATGAATACTCCCCCGGCTAGCTGGGACCCACCTTGGTGGGAGGCTGACTTGTGGGCCTACTAAGTTGACGGGGACGAAGGGCTTTGTCAACTTAGTCAATATGAACGATTCTAGCTCCAGTGACCGTACGATGTCCATCCATCGGCCGTAGTGCTTCTTCAACCTCTGGTCTTCTTGCTCCAGCCGCCCAAAGCAGCGCCGGTCGTGCCGCATGCTCCTGCCTCTAGTGGCCGGTTGTGCTGCCGCGGAGGCCTCACCGCCCCCTACTATTCCCACCGCTGGCCAGGCCCTGCGGCGACGACAGCCTCACACCGCAGCCGAACCAGTGAACCGTCGTACTCCTCTCCGCACGCGCGCGGGCTTCCACT
>NW_021197219.1:0-1278 GCF_002162155.2 Triticum dicoccoides
GTCAGCAGAGGCTGAAATCAAGAAAGAACATCAAGTGTTGATGGTCAATAAGACCACTAAGTTCAAGAAGGGCAAGGGTAAGAAGAACTTCAAGAAGGACGGCAAAGATGTTGCCGCGCCTGGTAAGCCAGTTACCGGGAAGAAGTCAAAGAATGGACCCAAGCCTGAGACTGAGTGCTTTTATTGCAAGGGGAAGGGTCACTGGAAGCGGAACTGCCCCAAATACTTAGCGGATAAGAAGGCCGGCAACACCAAAGGTATATTTGATATACATGTGATTGATGTGTACCTTACCAGTAATCGTAGTAACTCCTGGGTATTTGATACCGGTGCCGTTGCTCATATTTGTAACTCACAGCAGGAGCTACGGAATAAACGGAGACTGGCAAAGGACGAGGTGACGATGCGCGTCGGGAATGGTTCCAGAGTCGATGTGATCGCCGTCGGCACGCTGCCTCTACATTTACCTATGGGATTAGTTTTGAACCTTAATAATTGTTATTTAGTGCCAAGTTTGAGCATGAACATTGTATCAGGATCTCGTTTAATACGAGATGGCTACTCATTTAAGTCTGAGAATAATGGTTGTTCGATTTATATGAGAGATATGTTTTATGGTCATGCTCCAATGGTCAATGGTTTATTCTTAATGAATCTCGAGCGTAATATTACACATGTTCATAGTGTAGATGCCAAAAGATTTAAAGTTGATAACAATAGTCCCACATACTTGTGGCACTGCCGCCTTGGTCACATTGGTGTCAAGCGCATGAAGAAGCTCCATGCCGATGGACTTTTAGAGTCTCTTGATTATGAATCGTTTGACACGTGCGAACCATGCCTCTTGGGAAAAATGACCAAGACTCCGTTCTCCGGAACAATGGAGCGAGCAACCAACTTGTTGGAAATCATACATACTGATGTGTGCGGTCCAATGAGCGTTGAGGCTCGCGGAGGATATCGTTATGTTCTCACTCTCACAGATGACTTGAGTAGATATGGGTATGTCTACTTAATGAAACACAAGTCTGAGACCTTTGAAAAGTTCAAGGAATTTCAGAATGAGGTGGAGAATCAACGTGACCGAAAGATAAAATTCTTACGATCAGATCGTGGAGGAGAATACTTAAGTCACGAATTTGGTACACACTTAAAAAAATGTGGAATCGTTTCACAGCTCACGCCGCCTGGAACACCTCAGCGAAACGGTGTGTCCGAACGTCGTAATCGCACTCTATTGGATATGGTGCGGTCTATGATGTCTCTTACCGATTTACC
>NW_021197220.1:0-1290 GCF_002162155.2 Triticum dicoccoides
CCTCTAATCTTGGTGATGATTCTGTGTTGAATGACTTATTGCATGTTTGCTTATTTAAGCATGTTGTAGCATGTAAATTTGATGCAAGTAAGGTTTATTCACCAATGTTGGGATGGTTTAATGATGAACATTGTCAATCTTTTGAAATGAATAAGAGCTTCACTTATATGTGCAAACTGAGTTGCAATATTTTCATGCCTTCTACTTCTTGTGCTAATTTTTTGGCTTTAGATTTTATGAACTATGCAAGTTACTCAACTATTCATGTGTCATATATGCAAAAATCAAGGGAAGTAAAAATGGATGACATATACATATACAACATATACACCTTGTCTCTTTTGTTAGCCACATTTCAGATTAAGCAACGCCGAGGACGGCTTTATTTTCAAGAAGAGGAGGATGATGAGGACATGACTACCTTGGATATGACCAAAAATATTGCATATATGCATATTTGTCAGGTGATTTCTAGTGCAAACTATTCAATAATCTATTTGTGTTATCCAGAACAAAAATACTTCACACACTTTTGTGTTTTGTCTAATTGCAGGTGTATGGAACATTTGTACAATCCACATATGAAGATAAGGAAGAAAGAGATGTTTATTTGCTGTCCAAAAAGTTCTCTCACGTCACTTTTGGCCCAAGAGAAGATAGAGTCCAAGTCTCTCACGTTCTGGATTCAGATTCGGACTGCACAGACATACCTGACTCAAAGCGCACACAAGTTTTTCATACGGACTCCGAATTGGGTGATTCTTTTTTTGTTGGAAACTAGATTTCGTGCACTTTCCAACCCAATTGGAATCACCTTCAAATTCGTCCGGAGCGTTGAGTTGTGGACGAAACAATCTGATGCTGCAGCAGAATCTGAGTCAAACTACAAGTCCAAAGGTGTTACATCACCTCCACTTGGGCACATTGGCCTTGTACGACCTAGATTTAGTTTTAGGATGCCTTGGGACGTTCTCCCACCTCCTTGGCCGCCACCCCTTCCTCCTATATAAGTAGATCCATCTAGTAGCTTTTCCTGGGGATTTGTTTAGTTAAAAGTTAGCCATTGCAACTTCGTGTACTTCATTTGTGTCCAACGACCAGACCAAGACCGCTTACGGATCCCCACCATTATCAATACCTCATATATATTTGCAATATTCAGATTGCTTTATCATATTCTTGCTCGTTCTTCGATTGCTTGCAGGAATAGACCTTCGTGGTCAGGCTGACCGTGCTTCCGGCATCGTCAGTAACCTCAGGGGATTGGTTTAGCGATTGCTAAGGCGCAAC
>NW_021197221.1:0-983 GCF_002162155.2 Triticum dicoccoides
ATGCTTTCACAACTTGACTTCAAAATATTTGGTTTGGAGACCATCAAAGATCAATATGTGCATGATGCTGATTTTAAAGATGTAATGCAGAATTGTAAAGAAGGAAGAATGTGGAACAAGTTCGTCGTTAACGATGGATTTGTGTTTCGTGCTAACAAGCTATGCATTCCAGCTAGCTCCGTTCGTCTTTTGTTGTTGCAGGAGGCGCATGGAGGAGGATTAATGGGACACTTTGGCGTGAAGAAGACGGAGGACGTACTTGCTACACATTTCTTTTGGCCAAAGATGAGACGGGATGTTGAGCGTTTTATTGCTCGATGCACTACATGTCAAAAAGCTAAGTCACGACTCAATCCTCATGGTTTATATATGCCTTTGCCTGTACCTAGTGTTCCTTGGGAGGATATATCTATGGACTTTGTTTTAGGTTTACCTCGAACAAATAAGGGGAGGGATAGCATATTTGTTGTCGTGGATAGATTCTCGAAAATGGCACACTTTATACCATGTCATAAAAGCGATGATGTTGTTAATGTTGCTGATTTGTTCTTTCGTGAAATTATTCGCTTGCATGGTGTGCCAAATACTATTGTTTCAGATAGTGATACTAAATTTCTTAGCCACTTTTGGAGATGTTTATGGGCTAAGTTGGGGACTAAACTGCTTTTTAGTACTACTTGTCACCCCCAAACTGATGGACAAACTGAAGTAGTCAATAGAACGTTGTCTACTATGCTTAGGGCTGTTTTGAAGAATAATAAGAAAATGTGGGAGGAATGCTTGCCTCATATTGAATTTGCTTATAATCGTTCATTGCATTCTACTACTAAGATGTGCCCTTTTGAAGTTGTGTATGGTTTCCTACCTCGTGCACCTATTGATTTGTTGCCTCTTCCATCTTCGGAGAAGGTTAATTTTGATGCTAAACAACATGTTGAATTGATTTTAAAAATGCATGAGTTAACTAAGGAAAACATTGAGCG
>NW_021197222.1:0-890 GCF_002162155.2 Triticum dicoccoides
GTGGCGGCCAAGGAGGTGGGAGGACGTCCCAAGGCAGCCTAAAACTAAATCTAGGTCGTACAAGGCCAATGGGCCCAAGTGGAGGTGATGTAACACCTTTGGACTTGTAGTTTGACTCGGATTCTGCTGCAGCATCAGATTGTTTCGTCCACAACTCAACGCTCTGGACGAATTTGAAGGTGATTCCAATTGGGTTGGAAAGTGCACGAAATCTAGTTTCCAACAAAAAAAGAATCACCCAATTCGGAGTCCGTATGAAAAACTTGTGTGTGTTTTGAGTCAGGTATGTCTGTGCAGTCCGAATCTGAATCCAGAACGTGAGAGACTTGGACTCTATCTTCTCTTGGGCCAAAAGTGACGTGAGAGAACTTTTTGGACAGCAAATAAACATCTCTTTCTTCCTTATCTTCACACACTTTTGCATATTTGTCAGGTGATTTCTAGTGCAAACTATTCAATAATCTATTTATGTTATCCAGAACAAAAATACTTCACACACTTTTGTGTTTTGTCTAATTGCAGGTGTATGGGACATTTGTACAATCCACATATGAAGATAAGGAAGAAAGAGATGTTTATTTGCTGTCCAAAAAGTTCTCTCACGTCACTTTTGGCCCAAGAGAAGATAGAGTCCAAGTCTCTCACGTTCTGGATTCAGATTCGGACTGCACAGACACACCTGACTCAAAACGCACACAAGTTTTTCATACGGACTCCGAATTGGGTGATTCTTTTTTTGTTGGAAACTAGATTTCGTGCACTTTCCAACTCAATTGGAATCACCTTCAAATTCGTCCGGAGCGTTGAGTTGTGGACGAAACAATCTGATGCTGCAGCAGAATCCGAGTCAAACTACAAGTCCAAAGGTGTTACATCACCTCCACTTGGGC
>NW_021197223.1:0-2985 GCF_002162155.2 Triticum dicoccoides
CCAGTCGTTGGCTTCTGCCCCCATGCTACTAGTGCTGGGGTGTTCGGGATAAACCTGAGCGCTCTTTTTCCCATAGTTGGGTCCTTCGAGGGAGGCGCTCAGCACAACGAACCAGGCAATCAGACTATAATGCTTGAACACTCTCACTTAGCCATAGAACTCTATAATTTTAAATTTTGGCGAAGCCCCTAGTTCGGAAGACCGAGTTCGGGGCGCTATCCACGCCTTGGCTGGACAAAGCCGGCTCCTCGCTCGAAGCGGCATAAGTCTTTAGGGACTCGAAAAACCTCTCGAACAGCGACCGGTCTCTCGCCTCATCATGACAGTCAGTTTTAGCTTTCTCCACTGAGGTGCTTAACCCAGCTCAACTGGGTACAATCGCAGTGGTTCTCCTAGTGCTACCTTAGCCGATATAGCGGAACGTAAGGCACCAAAACATAGGAGCCGGGCAAACCCAACTATTGACCCAAATCATGATTCGGAGCCGATGCATATAGTGCTATAAGTTCGGGGTGCCGCACTTGTGAAAGTGTACGGGCTTCTCACACCATATTGAGGGGTACTGAAGCCCCTGGCGTGTTTGCCGTACCATGGTGTACGGGTGCAACATGTCATTTAATAAACATATATATGAAAGGAGGATAATGCAAAAAATAGACAAAAAGCTATGCATTGTTAATAGAAAGGCTGCTATCAAAGCAGAACGATACAAGTAGTGCGATAAGCAAAAGATATTGGGCTATTTAACATGTCCTGGCCAGGAGCAGGCCGCGGAATTGTATGCCAAAACAGGTATACTGCTCGTAACAGAGAGCACCTGGGAGTTCCATAATGCGGCATGGCTTGTCTGCTTCCCTGGATCTTGCATCGTTTGTGTGGCAGTTGAATTGCCGAACATGTCGTCCGAAGTATGGAATCCTGAAAGTAAGAGAAAATTAAAAAAAGAATTCGGCAGCCCCTAGTACGTTTTAAGCCGTATTTTGGGTTTGCCGTTATTGTGCCCCTTCCCCTACGCCCATGGTATTTCAAGAGCGTAGTTATGTACGCGAGGCACTGGTTTCGCTATGTCATGAGGGCTGGGGTTGGGGCGGCATTGCTACGCCTGCTCAGAACGTGCCAGGCGGTCTTGTTGTAGGTTACTCCGGGCGCGCTTGGCAGTGTCTGGCCTTTTAACGGCCGAACTGGAGAATTGCCTAAGAAGGCTGCTTTGTACTTCCGCTGCGAGGGCCGCCGTGTGCTCCTCCGTACGGAGGGAGCGTTCGGTGTTTCCGTTGACCGTGATTACTCCTCGAGGGCCTGGCATCTTGAGCTTGAGATATGCGTAGTGCGGTACCGCATTGAACTTTGCAAATGCGGTTCGCCCGAGCAGGGCGTGATAGCCACTGTGAAACGGGACTATATCGAAGATTAACTCTTCGCTTCGGAAATTGTCCGGGGACCCGAAGACCACTTCAAGTGTTACTGAGCCTATACAGTTGGCCTCTACACCTGGTATAATGCCTTTAAAGGTCGTTTTTGTGGGCTTAATCCTCGAGGGATCTATGCCCATTTTCCGCACTGTATCCTGGTAAAGCAGGTTCAGGCTACTTCCGCCGTCCATGAGGACTCTTGTGAGATGAAATCCGTCGATAATTGGGTCGAGAACCAATGCGGCGAAGCCGCCGTGACGGATGCTAGTGGGGTGGTCCCTTCGATCAAAAGTGATCGGGCAGGAGGACCATGGGTTGAACTTTGGGGCGACTGGCTCCATCGCGTATACGTCCCGTAGCGCACGCTTCCGCTCCCTCTTGGGAATGTGGGTTGCGTATATCATGTTCATCGTCCACACTTGTGGGGGAAAACCCTTCTGTCCACTATTGTTCGGCGGCCTGGGCTCCTCCTCGTCATCGCTATGCAGCCCCTTGTCTTTATTTTCGGCTCTTAGCTTGCCTGCCTGCTTGAACACCCACCAATCCTGTTGGTGTGATTGGCTGGCCTTTCGGGGGTGCCATGTATCTGGCACAAGCGGTCGAGTATTCGGTCCAAACTGGACGGGCCCTGAGTATTCTTTTTGAATGGCTTTTTCCGCTGACTGGATTTATAGCCTCTGAATCCGGCATTAACTGTCGTGTCTTCATTGCTGTCGCTGCTAACGCGGCGCTTTTGCTTATTCTGACGTGTACTGCCACTTTTGTCCTTGGTATCCGAATTACCAGGGTTCTTTGCTAAGTTGTTACTGCGAGCTAGCCAGCTGTCTTCTCCCGCGCAAAAGCGGGTCATGAGTGTCGTGAGGGCTGCCATGGACTTCGGCTTTTCCTGTCCCAGGTGCCGGGCGAGCCACTCGTCGCGGATATTATGCTTGAAGGCTGCTAGGGCCTCTGCGTCCGGACAGTCGACTATCTGGTTTTTCTTTGTTAGGAACCGTGTCCAGAATTGCCTGGCCGATTCCTCTGGCTGCTGAATTATGTGGCTTAAGTCATTGGCATCCGGTGGTCGCACATAAGTGCCCTGGAAGTTGTCGAGGAATGCGGCTTCCAGGTCCTCCCAAGAACCGATTGAGTCTGCTGGCAAGCTGTTAAGACAATGCCGGGACGGTCCCTTAAGTTTGAGCGGGAGGTATTTGATGGCGTGTAGATCATCACCTCGGGCCATGTGGATATGGAGGAGATAATCCTCAATCCATACCGCAGGATCTGTTGTTCCATCATATGATTCGATGTTTATGGGTTTGAAACCCTCTGGGATTTTATGATCCATTACTTTGTCAGTGAGGCATAATGGGTGTGCGGCGCCTCTATACTGGGCTATATCACGACGCAGCTCAAAGGGGCTATGTCTGTTGTGTTCGGCCCGGCCAGATTTCTTGTATCTGGAATGAAGATCACCGTCACGTGCCGTGGGGCGCCTGCTCGATCCGTAGATCGATCTTGTTTGTCTTGCCTTGTCCTCCAGTATGTCTCGCAGGTCTGGCGCATTTTCCCGTGCCTTGGTTGAACGGCGCCGGGG
>NW_021197224.1:0-989 GCF_002162155.2 Triticum dicoccoides
GCAGTTTTGACCGATTCTGGCCCGCTTCATTGACTATTACCCACTATTTTGGGGTCCCGGAGTGATTTCCACGATTAACGAACCCTGGAGTGCATTTACGTGTCGGTCATCAACACTCGCAGTTTTGGCCGATTCTGGCCCGTTTCTTGCATTGTTACTCACCGTTTTGGAGCCCTGAAGCGATTTCCATAATTGTTTAACACCAAGGTCCTCTTACGTGTCGGTCATCAACACTGGCAGTTTTGGCCGATTCCGGCCCGTTTGATGGACTATTCGTCACTGTTTTGGGGTCCCGGAGTGGTTTCCATGGTTAACGAACCCTATGGTACGTTTACGTGTCGGTCATCAACACTCGTAATTTTGGCCGATTCTGACCCGTTTCTTGGATTATTACTCATTGTTTTGGGGTCCCAAAATGATTTCCATAGTTGTTAAACACCAAGGTGCGCTTATATGTCGGTCATCAACACTGGCAGTTTTGACCGATTCTGGCCCGCTTCATTGATTATTACCCACTATTTTGGGGTCCCGGAGTGATTTCCACGATTAACGAACCCTGGAGTGCATTTACTTGTCGGTCATCAACACTCGCAGTTTTGGCCGATTCTGGCCCGTTTCTTGCATTGTTACTCACCGTTTTGGAGCCCTGAAGCGATTTCCATAATTATTTAACACCAAGGTCCGCTTACGTGTTGGTCATCAACACTGGCAGTTTTGGCCGATTCCGGCCCGTTTGATGGACTATTCGTCACTGTTTTGGGGTCCCGCAGTGGTTTCCATTGTTAGCGAACCCTGTGGTGCGTTTACGTGTCGGTCATCAACACTCGTAATTTTGGCCGATTCTGACCCGTTTCTTGGATTATTACTCATTGTTTTGGGGTCCCAAAATGATTTCCATAGTTGTTAAACACCAAGGTGCGCTTATATGTCGGTCATCAACACTGGCAGTTTTGACCGATTCTGGCCCGCTTCATTGACTATTACCCACT
>NW_021197225.1:0-1069 GCF_002162155.2 Triticum dicoccoides
GGAGAGGTATCTCTGGGCCCACTCGGTAGGACATCATCATATGCGCAATGTGACCAAGGAGTTGATCACGGGATGATGTGTTACGGAACGAGTAAAGTGACTTGCCGGTAACGAGATTGAACAAGGTATTGGATACCGACGATCGGATCTCGGGCAAGTAACATACCGATAGACAAAGGGAATTGAATACGGGATTGATTAAGTCCTTGACATCGTGGTTCATCCGATGAGATCATCGTGGAACATGTGGGAGCCAACATGGGTATCCAGATCCCGCTGTTGGTTATTGACCGGAGAACGTCTCGGTCATGTCTGCATGTCTCCCGAACCCGTAGGGTCTACACACTTAAGGTTCGATGACGCTAGGGTTATAAAGGAAGCTTGTATGTGGTTACCGAATGTTCTTCGGAGTCCCGGATGAGATCCCGGACGTCACGAGGAGTTCCGGAATGGTCCGGAGGTAAAGATTTATATATGGGAAGTCCTGTTTTGGTCACCGGAAAAGTTTCGGGCGATATCGGTATTGTACCGGGACCACCGGGAGGGTCCCGGGGGTCCACCAAGTGGGGCCACCTGCCCCAGAAGGCTGCGTGGGCCATGTGTGGGAGGGGACCAGCCCCTAGGTGGGCTGGTGCGCCCCCCACAAGGGGCCAAGGCGCAAGGGAGAGTGGGAGGGGGCAAACCCTAGTCCAGATGGGCCTTAAGGCCCACCTAGTGGGCGCCTCCCCTCTCTCCCCCTCCTGGCCGCCGCCCCCTTTGCCATCTAGGGCTGGCCGCACCCCTTGGGGGTGGGAAACCCTAGAGGGGGGCGCAGCCCCCTTTCCCCCTATATATATTGAGGCATGGGGCTGCCCATAACACGCGATTTGATCTCTCGTTGGTGCAGCCCTGCCCCTCTCCCTCCTCCTCCTCTCCCATGGTGCTTGGCGAAGCCCTGCTGGATTGCCACGCTCCTCCACCACCACCACGCCGTTGTGCTGCTGTTGGATGGAGTCTTCCTCAACCTCTCCCTCTCTCCTTGCTGGATCAAGGCGTGGGAGACGTCACCGGGCTGTACGTGTGTTGAACG
>NW_021197226.1:0-1050 GCF_002162155.2 Triticum dicoccoides
ATATATATATATATATATATATATATATATATATATATATATATATATATATATATATCCAATTGGGTGTAAGTTAGCATGGACTATTGTTGTTGACATCACCTAAAGGTGAATACGTTGGGAGGCAACACAATAAGCCCCTATCTTTCTCAGTGTCCGGCTGAAACTCTATAACCACAAGTATTGCGTGAGTGTTAGCAATTGTAGAAGACTATATGATAGTTGAGTATGTGGACTTGCTGAAAAGCTCTATTCTTGACTCTTTGTGATGTTACAATAAATTGCAATTGCTTCAATGACTGAGATTATAGTTTGTTAGCTTTCAATGAAGTTTTTGAACCATACTTGACATTGTGAATTGATTGTTACTTGAGCATAAGAATTCATATGAAAAAATCTATATATCTTGCTGTTATAAGAATGATCATGATGCCCTCATGTTCGTATTTTATTGTTATCGACACCTTTATCTCTAAACATGTGGACATATTTTTCGATTTCGGCTTCCGCTTGAGGACAAGCGAGGTCTAAGCTTGGGGGAGTTGATACGTCCATTTTGCATCATGCTTTTATATCAATATTTATTGCATTATGGTCTGTTATTACACATTATATATCAATACTTATGGCTATTCTCTCTTATTTTATAAGGTTTACCATGAAGAGGGGGAATGCCGACAGCTGGAATTCTGGCTGAAAAAGGAGCAAACATTGGAAACCTATTCTGCACTGCTCCAAAAGACCTGAGACTCCACGAAACTTCATTTTGGAATTAATAAGAAATATTGACCGGAAGAAACACCTTAGGGGGGCCACACCCTGGCCAGGAGGGTGGGGGCGCGCCCACCCCTACTAGGCGCACCCCCTGTCTCCTGGGTCCCCTGGTGGCCCTCCAGTGTCCATCTTCTACTATATGAAGGCTTTTACCCTGGAAAAAATCGTGGGCAAGCTTACAAGATGAAACTCCGCCGCCACGAGGCGGAACCTTGGCAGAATCAATCTAGGGCTCCGGCAGAGCTGTTCTGCCGGGGACACTTCCCTCCGGGAGGG
>NW_021197227.1:0-1043 GCF_002162155.2 Triticum dicoccoides
TTTGCTTTCTCAAGGAACGCATTAAAATTCAACGGAACAACAGCACGAGCCATCTATCTACAATCAACATAAACAAGCAAGATACTTTTAGGGACTAAGTTCATGATAAATTTTAAGTTCAATTAATCATATTACTAAAGAACTCCCACTTAGATAGACATCCCTCTAATCCTCTAAGTGATCACGTGATCCAAATCAACTAAACCATGTCCGATCATCACGTGAGATGGAGTAGTTTCATCGGTGAACATCATTATGTTGATCATATCTACTATATGATTCACGCTCGACCTTTCGGTCTCCGTGTTCCGAGGCCATATCTGCATATGCTAGGCTCGTCAAGTTTAACCTGAGTATTCTGCGTGCGCAACTATTTTGCACCCGTTGTATTTGAACGTAGAGCCTATCACACCCGATCATCACGTGGTGTCTCAGCACGAAGAACTTTCGCAACGGTGCATACTCAGGGAGAACACTTCTTGATAATTTAGTGAGAGATCATCTTATAATGCTACCGTCAATCAAAGCAAGATAAGATGCATAAAAAGATAAACATCACATGCAATCAATATAAGTGATATGATATGGCCATCATCATATTGTGCTTGTGATCTCCATCTCCGAAGCACCGTCATGATCACCATCGTCACCGGCGCGACACCTTGATCTCCATCGTAGCATCGTTGTCGTCTCGCCAATCTTATGCTTTCACGACTATCACTACCGTTTAGTAATAAAGTAAAGCATTACATCGCGATTGCATTGCATACAATAAAGCGACAACCATATGGCTCCTGCCAGTTGCCGATAACTTGGTTACAAAACATGATCATCTCATACAATAAAATTCAGCATCATGCCTTGACCATATCACATCACAACATGCCCTGCAAAAACAAGTTAGACGTCCTCTACTTTGTTGTTGCATGTTTTACGTGGCTGCTACGGGCTTAAGTAAGAACCAATCTCACCTACGCATCAAAACCACAACGATAGTTTGTCAAATAGACTCCGTTTTAACCTTCGCAAGGACCGGGCGTAGC
>NW_021197228.1:0-974 GCF_002162155.2 Triticum dicoccoides
ATACCCTTGTGCTCCCGGAAGTGATCCTGGCATATACCGGAAATCAGAGTCCCGAAATAACCCAGATCTGACTCGCATAATGGTCATCATAGAGTAGGCGGCGTCCTGCACAGCCATCTCAATAGTAACCCCGAGTCCATAAGAGCAGTGAAGAGGCTCGGTGGATCCAGGATAAGATGGAAATATCCTGACAGTGCAGAGATACTGGCTTTGATTAAAGTCTCGGAATTGCTCTTCGACCGTGTACTCAGGATACCAGCGGTATCCAGCCTCAGTCATTACCCTGACCAACTTGGCAGTATGGCCGGGTACATCTAGGCATCGAGTCAGGCGAACCACTTGATTGAGGTCGCGAGTGGCCATCTGAAAGCACAATCATAATGCAAAGGCATTAGAATTTCTAGCAAAATTTCGGCAGCATAACAGCTGTAAATGCTCAAAAAAGATTTGAGACATTTGACAAAGGATTTCGTACACACTCAACATCACCATATAAAAGTTCTGAAACCATTCTGGCAACATAATGTGGTAGTAGAACTGAACTAGGCTGGTAACCATCAAACTTATAAGGTACTACTGATTAGTAACTCGTGATCCTGATAGAGAGAACAGATCCTAATTCCTTAACCCCCGGTGGAAGAATGGACTGACTCAGATCAGAAAGTCATAAGGTATAAGGAGTAAAAAGAGCCTTACGTTCCAACCCACAAACAATTCCCCTACATATAACTAAAGAATTTCTAGACTCAACATCGACCAGTTTGGCTTGGAGAACCTACAGGCAGTCCGGCTCTGATGCCAACGCTGTCAGGACCCCGACTCGATGTCACATCGATCTAGCTGGTAACGCCTCATATCACTTTGCGGCCTCACGCACGGTATCCCCACGGGTGTCGTCTTACCTTTTCCCGGGACCGTTTGCGCCTTTTGGCTCACGTATATGATAGTGTCGCTAGCATCCATATGATAAAGAG
>NW_021197229.1:0-1747 GCF_002162155.2 Triticum dicoccoides
ACGCAACCACCGTTGATAGGAGGAGCTAGGAAAGCCACGCAACCACCGTTGATAGGAGGAGCAGGGTTGGTGGATGAAAGATCTGAGCAGTGACCAAGGAGCATAGAGGTGGAGGGCCAGGTCGGAGCAGATGGAGTCAAGTGTCTGGGATGGAGAGGTCGATGGAAAAGAGGAGAGTAGAGCCGTGATCGTTTGATTCCCATAGCTGACATTCATCACCGCCGGCGACAACCACTGGCAGCGGCGATAGCGGTAGTCGACAAGTGTTCTTGGCCGCCAGGGCTGGGGGTGTCCCAGTGCCGCCCCTTGGAGCGACAAGGGAGCAGGAATCTCCCTCTTTTTATGGACACACAACTGACGTCGAGGAGGAAGGAGCATGAGATAGAATCATGTTGTTAATTATGGATGGATATTAGACATCATGTTCGATAAAAATATTGTCAAGTCAAGCAATTATTTTATCACTATAATTTTTGTTATTCCGTGGCAACGCACGGGCAATCAACTAGTAATGGGTAAGTCATTCATATTTGGATTCTTAGCACTGTAAGGAATTCAGATTTTACAGTACTTATATGACCATATCTCACGTTTTGCAGGCATTGATGGACTATTTTTTGGCAAAGTATTTTATTGGCTTAAAATAAAGTATCAAGAGAATACAAAATAAAGTGAGCATATATCCGGTCTCTGCATAGTTAGGATGCACACAGCCAACACAACACATACATGAAAACACACCATTACTAGCAAACTCACATAAGATCAAAGCTATATGTAGGCGAGAAAAAAAAACCCCATAGCAATCAGATTCATGATCGGCAAACTACACCAATGACTATATCCGCACCAACTATCTCATGACACCACATGGACGACGAAATTCTTCAACGGCAACGCCTTCAGGAAGGGGCGAACTCAAGCGCCGTCGTTACCGGACCGACCAGCAAGGCCAGAATCTAGGTTTTCACCCTGAAGAATTAACTCGAGCATATCCGAGCAGTGCCTTCAACAAGGTAATAATGTAAAAAAAACATCGCCATTGCTAGACATAACCAACTCGGGTCAGACCTGAACTTTCACCTCAAAGATCAAGATGGATGCTCAAATAACACCACCATCGAACATACTTAAGTGTTGTCACCATCATTTTTCCCCAATCCCAACTTAAAATTGGCGGAGAACTGATGGACTATATGAACAGTGACCTTGACATCAAAGTTTATTAGGATACTGTAAACAAAAATGGCATAACAAAGGAAAGATTATTACGCTACAACCACCCTATTTACTCAGAGCCAAATTTAATGAGGGAGCAGAAGGAGGATCTACTACGCGACTTAACAAACTACATGAGAAGCCTCAAGGTCAGCTTCATTGTGAAAGATACGCTAGTATGTCGGACATAATCTTGCCTAGAAACATCAAGATGGCTGGTAACTCCAGACCTTTTCTTTTATAAAGTTCTACTAGTAGAACGCCCGTGCGTTGCAACGGGCTATCATACATATAAATAAATCAAACAAATAATTAAGGTTGTCTTCAAGGCCGAAGATATGTCTGGGCATGTCTGAACATCAAATAGGCGCCCAGCAGGCTCCCCAAAATATAGTTCATGCTCCCCAAATTCAGACCACTTGTGGAGGAGAAACGCGGTTCTCCAGACTATTCGCCATGTTATCTCAAACATTCAGGCCCAACAAAAGCCCCACCCTATGACACATCCTTCCCTTTTTTGTCACAACCT
>NW_021197230.1:0-1532 GCF_002162155.2 Triticum dicoccoides
GTAGCATCCAAGGAGCTCACGTAATCTACTATTTGAGCTGAATAATCAATCTGTACTCCTCTTGCGTTTAGAGTGATAATAATATTACATTAGATGGCCAAGTAATATGGCAAATGCCATGTTGTTCCATATAGGATAAATAATCTAATCGATTAATTCAGTGGAAGGTCCTAAATAAAATTCGTTAGGCATAACTGAGCAGTAATCTAGAGCTGCTCAAGGCCATGAACGGATAGGAGTTGCCCTGCATGTGATGGCATCACTGTCGGTGTAAAAGAGAATTGTTACTTCGCTTTGTACTTCCGTTTCCAGATCAGAAATTTAGTTAGCCTATGCTGGATTTCAGTTTAACAACTATATCACCATACATACAATTACAAGGACGACATTTTGGTGCTCCAGTGTATTGCACTGAGTATGAACGGTACACTAGGAAAAGCTTCTCGGGAGTTCTAGGAGAACCAAAATTTCTTCGACAAATGACATTCGAGAATCTCTTGGGCAAAAGCGCTCAAAAAGACACTTTAGAAGGACATTTTTGGAGACTTGATGTTGTTTTATTATTTCTCTATAGCACTTCTAATGTCATTTCACCACAAGAATTTCTATGCCCCTAGCACACTCTAGCATCTTCGATGAAAAAAAATCAGATTTTCTTTTTACTATTATTACGAATTGTTGATGAGAAAGTAGATGAGCCCAGGCTCATCACAGAATTATTGATAGAATTACTTTTTAGTATCTAGACAAAATTTCTAACTCTACTTTAAATATGAACAATGGAATAAAAATATATTTTCTTAGCATGCTTCGAAGTTTAAGAATTGCTGGAGTTTACAAAATGTGAAAATTCAAACAAAACCCAAAACCTAAATGTACAATAAAATAAGATGAATTAATGTTTAGATGAGTTGAAACATGGAAGTCCGTTCTTCCATTGGTGGTCATATCAAGACCGTCGGTCAAATGGTACATCCGACGAAAATAAAAATATATGTCCAGATTCCAAATTAGATGGAAGGCATGGATGCTCCATGCTACAAAGCTAGTGGATCGATTCGAGTGCGGTATGTCTATGATTGCTCTGACAAAGAAATCACTACTATTTCACGTCCGAACATAAAATCTATTTTATGTGCAACAATAATATTTAAAATAATAATCATGTCAAGTATGCAATATCATATTATTTGTGCTCAAATATAAAAGTCATTGAAAAACAATATGGGTGCAATTAGAGAGAATAAGGCTATCAGAGGAGTGAGTGAAAGGTGGGTGTTTTTACAAAGCTATTAATAAACGTATATTTGTAATTATAGTTTTTTTATGTAGTGTGTAGGTGAGATCCTAAAAGATCCTAAAACTACGACATACCCCAAAAACATAGTATAACATATATGAGTACCTAATGCTTTTGCTTGAATCTAGGTCATAAGGTTAAATATCCATAGAAGGCCAGGTAGGAAAAACCACATGAGTGTGATGAAAACAATCTATAGTTTGAGCAAGTGTCATGGCCTCTATTGTCACTG
>NW_021197231.1:0-2085 GCF_002162155.2 Triticum dicoccoides
GCTCCCGAGCGGAGGCGTTGCGATGAGGCGAGACACTGAGCTCTGGGCTCCCTGAGGTTGATACAGCCGTGGGCTACCCTCAGTTGTTTATCACTAGTGCAGAGCATAGCGCTTCCGTATGTGTATGGGCATAGCCGCTCCTCGGCAGTGTCGTCAGCCAGCATGGAGCATGGTGCTTCCACTGGTAAGTGGGAGGGGGGCCGCCTCCGGGAGGAGCCCCCGGGGCGTGTACAACCCCGCCCTGACACGTGGCCGGCATGGTAGGGCTAGACGAGGTGTATCTAGGCACTCGTGAGCCAGCGCGGGACTCACGAGGCCCTACCTCAAGGCGGGTTGCGCCTAATCTTGAGCCTTGGGCGGCTAAGGGTTCCTGAAGGGTGGTTAGATGCAAATTCTCTACGTCCTCAGGTCCCGGCCCTCGAGCAAGCTCAGCTGCCGCTGGTATGCCAGGTCGCGATGGCGTGGGCAGGGCCAGGGGGTGAGGGCTGGAGAGCCAGTAAGAGCCCCTGCGTCGCGATGCTCAGGCGCCCCCCTTTTAATGTGCAAGCGGTTTGCATGAGGGAGAAAAAGGGGCCGCGATAGGTGAGAGATGATAATCATAGGCAAGTTAAGCATGAAAAGCAAACTGACTTAGGTAACTGCAGGAAGGATAGATGCCACTGGGTCAGGCCCGAGTGGCTTGGGGATGACGCAGCCCGAGGGGCGCCCCCAGCAAAGTGAACTAAAGACATAAGCAAAACGGATACATGCTGCAGGGACAGACCCACGCGACCTAGGAATAATGCAGACCTGAGGGCGCTCCCAGCTGAAATGCACCTCGAAAGATGTCACCTGATACCATTGTAGAGCTGTGTTGAGGTAGCCAACGATGCGCACCACGTCTTTCTCTTTGCAGGGGACTGTGATGACTCCATCGCTTCCCAACATCTTGAGGACATTGTATCCATGGTGAGTCATTGCCATGAACTTGGCCAGGGCTGGATACCGGAGGATGGCATTGTATGACAGGCGGATGTGGGCAACATCAAAGTTGATGAGCTCGCTACGGTAGTTCTTGCGTTGCCCGAAGGTGACAGGGAGGCGAACCTGCCCTATCGGGGTGGTGGAGCCGTCAGTGACTCCTGAGAAAGGCTTGGTTGGCTGAAGCTGATCATATGGCACTTGGAGATTGTTGAACATCTTGACGGACAGAACGTTGAGCCCTGCACCGCCATCGATGAGGGTCCTGGTAACTTGCACATTGCTGATGACTTGGGACAAAGCATTGATAGGACATCGGCTGTAGCCGCACACTTGAGCTGATACGCTGAGCTGAACGTGATGGCGCACGTGGACCACCTGAGAGGGCGCGTGGCCTTGAGCTTGGGGAGGACTGCATTCACCTCCTTCATCTTGACGTCACGGATGCCGTCAGAAAAAGCTGAGATGATGGTGTAACGGCCCGGATCTGATGCGCCAGGTGTCTGCCAGTTATTCGCCTTCGTTGCCATGTCATTTGCTTGCGTTTTGCATTTTATCATGTCATCATGTGCATTGCATTTTGCATACGTGTTCGTCTCATGCATCCGAGCCTTTCCCCGTTGTCCATTTTGCAATCCGGCGCTACTATGTCCTCCGGCGTTCCCCTCTTCTCTCTTTTCGTGTGCGGGTGTTAAACTTTCTCGGAATGGCCCGAGCCTTGCCAAGTGGCCTTGGTATAGCACCGGTAGACCGCCTGTCAAGTTTCGTGCCATTTGGAGGTCGTTTGATACTCCAACGGTTAACCGGGTAACCGCAAAGCCCTCTTTGAGTTGCAGCCCAACACCCCTTCCAAAGTGGCCCAAAACCCACCTAACTCCCCTCCATGCTCTCGGTCGTTCGATCACGATCGCGTGGCCGAAAACCGCTCCTCATTTGGACTCTCCTAGCCCCCTCTACCTATAAAAACGTCTCCCCCTCTCCATTTCAGGATCATTTCCCCCCCTAACCCTAGAAATCGCCCTCGCGCCGCCACCGGACACGTCCGACTGCGTCCGGACACGTCCGCCCCGCGCCCCTCGTCCAATCGGAGACCACCATGTGGCCTCCCGCGCCGCCCCCGCCGCC
>NW_021197232.1:0-2085 GCF_002162155.2 Triticum dicoccoides
GCTCCCGAGCGGAGGCGTTGCGATGAGGCGAGACACTGAGCTCTGGGCTCCCTGAGGTTGATACAGCCGTGGGCTACCCTCAGTTGTTTATCACTAGTGCAGAGCATAGCGCTTCCGTATGTGTATGGGCATAGCCGCTCCTCGGCAGTGTCGTCAGCCAGCATGGAGCATGGTGCTTCCACTGGTAAGTGGGAGGGGGGCCGCCTCCGGGAGGAGCCCCCGGGGCGTGTACAACCCCGCCCTGACACGTGGCCGGCATGGTAGGGCTAGACGAGGTGTATCTAGGCACTCGTGAGCCAGCGCGGGACTCACGAGGCCCTACCTCAAGGCGGGTTGCGCCTAATCTTGAGCCTTGGGCGGCTAAGGGTTCCTGAAGGGTGGTTAGATGCAAATTCTCTACGTCCTCAGGTCCCGGCCCTCGAGCAAGCTCAGCTGCCGCTGGTATGCCAGGTCGCGATGGCGTGGGCAGGGCCAGGGGGTGAGGGCTGGAGAGCCAGTAAGAGCCCCTGCGTCGCGATGCTCAGGCGCCCCCCTTTTAATGTGCAAGCGGTTTGCATGAGGGAGAAAAAGGGGCCGCGATAGGTGAGAGATGATAATCATAGGCAAGTTAAGCATGAAAAGCAAACTGACTTAGGTAACTGCAGGAAGGATAGATGCCACTGGGTCAGGCCCGAGTGGCTTGGGGATGACGCAGCCCGAGGGGCGCCCCCAGCAAAGTGAACTAAAGACATAAGCAAAACGGATACATGCTGCAGGGACAGACCCACGCGACCTAGGAATAATGCAGACCTGAGGGCGCTCCCAGCTGAAATGCACCTCGAAAGATGTCACCTGATACCATTGTAGAGCTGTGTTGAGGTAGCCAACGATGCGCACCACGTCTTTCTCTTTGCAGGGGACTGTGATGACTCCATCGCTTCCCAACATCTTGAGGACATTGTATCCATGGTGAGTCATTGCCATGAACTTGGCCAGGGCTGGATACCGGAGGATGGCATTGTATGACAGGCGGATGTGGGCAACATCAAAGTTGATGAGCTCGCTACGGTAGTTCTTGCGTTGCCCGAAGGTGACAGGGAGGCGAACCTGCCCTATCGGGGTGGTGGAGCCGTCAGTGACTCCTGAGAAAGGCTTGGTTGGCTGAAGCTGATCATATGGCACTTGGAGATTGTTGAACATCTTGACGGACAGAACGTTGAGCCCTGCACCGCCATCGATGAGGGTCCTGGTAACTTGCACATTGCTGATGACTTGGGACAAAGCATTGATAGGACACCGGCTGTAGCCGCACACTTGAGCTGATACGCTGAGCTGAACGTGATGGCGCACGTGGACCACCTGAGAGGGCGCGTGGCCTTGAGCTTGGGGAGGACTGCATTCACCTCCTTCATCTTGACGTCACGGATGCCGTCAGAAAAAGCTGAGATGATGGTGTAACGGCCCGGATCTGATGCGCCAGGTGTCTGCCAGTTATTCGCCTTCGTTGCCATGTCATTTGCTTGCGTTTTGCATTTTATCATGTCATCATGTGCATTGCATTTTGCATACGTGTTCATCTCATGCATCCGAGCCTTTCCCCGTTGTCCATTTTGCAATCCGGCGCTACTATGTCCTCCGGCGTTCCCCTCTTCTCTCTTTTCGTGTGCGGGTGTTAAACTTTCTCGGAATGGCCCGAGCCTTGCCAAGTGGCCTTGGTATAGCACCGGTAGACCGCCTGTCAAGTTTCGTGCCATTTGGAGGTCGTTTGATACTCCAACGGTTAACCGGGTAACCGCAAAGCCCTCTTTGAGTTGCAGCCCAACACCCCTTCCAAAGTGGCCCAAAACCCACCTAACTCCCCTCCATGCTCTCGGTCGTTCGATCACGATCGCGTGGCCGAAAACCGCTCCTCATTTGGACTCTCCTAGCCCCCTCTACCTATAAAAACGTCTCCCCCTCTCCATTTCAGGATCATTTCCCCCCCTAACCCTAGAAATCGCCCTCGCGCCGCCACCGGACACGTCCGACTGCGTCCGGACACGTCCGCCCCGCGCCCCTCGTCCAATCGGAGACCACCATGTGGCCTCCCGCGCCGCCCCCGCCGCC
>NW_021197233.1:0-2131 GCF_002162155.2 Triticum dicoccoides
GGCGCAACTATGCTCTGCGTGGAGCTAATAAGCTGCCCTGCCCGTGGAGGTTGTGGTAGCCCTAGCCGATGACGGGGGTCTTCACAACGACTCCAGCTTCGTTGGAGATGACGACCACGCGCCAGGGGTTGTGGCCAGGCGGCCACGGGGGGTTAGAATACATCAGGGTGACCGAGACGTCCGGCCTATCGCCGTTGATCCGTGCCGCCGCTCTCTGAACCGACCAACCCACCACCTCCGGCCAGGAAGTCTTTCCAGTCTCGTCACCACCCCCACCAGCACCTACGGGCTCGGCTCTTCCCATCGCCCTGCCCTCGTGGTGAGCAGCTCCAATTGTAGATGTATATACGTTGGATAGTGTTTAAGCCCTATTATCTGGGATGGTATTTATAGTTGACCATGGGGCTACGTTAATGGAGTGAAGCATGGCATGACAACAGGTGTGCATCGCGCATGTCGTCCTTAGTGAGCATGACAACAAGCATGACCAACGCATATTGACAACAAGTGAAAATATAATAGCCATAAATTGCAGTTGTTTGCCAGTGTCCTACAATACAATAGGCATGCATCGTGTGTGCCGTCCTCCAACAATCTTAATGGAGTGTGTGCCGTCCTGAAGAGGTGGTAGTCGTGGGAGTCATTCATGGTGCAGTAGGCATTGTCATGATACTCTGGTTTAATGTGTTGGACCAGGTGGACCCTCCAATGTCTTAATGCTAGTGGACCCCTGGTGGTCTGTATCCATGTGAAAGTCATGTTCGACGGTTCCGATGCAGCTTATGGCGACGTTCACGAGCATCGTCTCATCCTTGGAGACGTTACTGTGGGTTATGCCCCTCCACATGGCTAGGGGTGAAAATCCTGGGTCTGATCTTCTGAACCAGTCAGTGCCATCATACCCATCTCAGAGGCGTTGTTGGCGAGCCTTTGTACTTTTAAGTGGGTCATCGTGGCTGTCGTTCGTGTCAAGCAACATTTAATTTTTATCTTTGTGTGCTTGTATTGTTCGTAGCCTTTGCTAGATGTGCTCCTTGGAACCCTTTATCTGCTTCGGCAGTCTGCCTCAATCTGTTGGTTTGGCTTTATCTATAAACTAGAGTTGAAACCTATTTTCCTGGACAAATCGATCAATACTTAACTGAAATTTAATTTCCCTAAATGTGGTACCAAATGAGGATTATCATAGTCTTCAGATGTGATGGCTCTTGCTTAAGCACAACTGAATCAGTTCTTGTAACATGTTTCTGTTGCAGGTAGATCACTGGAAGTGCATATTGGACCTCCTGACTGCTTATTCCAAAGTAAATAATCATACAAAAACAACACAATTGGCTGCGTGATGATCGCTCCGTCTACTTTGAGCATTAGTACCGCCAGCGGGTCGAAGAAGACACACGCACGCTTTGAGCGGAACCCCGGTGGGATCTTTCTCACACCCTTGGAGAGCGCCTCCACCGTGACGTCGGCCCTCTCACTTTGGATCGTCGTCACCGCGTCGGACAAAGGCATGGCCAACAGCTCCGGCCATGATGTCTTCTTTGAGTTCATCACGGCCATGTGATTCTACTTCAAAAGATGTCGCTGTTTATGTGTTGTAGAGCGCAAGAGAGTCAAACTAGATGCACAGAAGCCTATAACTATGGAAAGAATTTATATAGTGGAGGCAGAGAAGCCAAGAATCTATAAAGTAGATGCATGAACTCCTTCCGGTTTGTTGAAAACCATGTTTCTCGATGGATTTATCATTTGCTGACAAAGTGGACGGAGCATCCCATGCTATCCAAACCTTAAGAGAAGGAAAAAATAATAAAATGGTCGACACATTCAACCGGGCCTTGCTAGGTGACTTGATGGGACGTGAACCAGCGAATCGATCTTCTAGTTCTGGTTTGCTTAATCACTACCCAAGCCCACTGTATTCCTTAATTTATTCATTCAAATCTTCTGAGGGCCGTATGCCGCCTAAAACTTTTGGCCATAAATTTATTTATTTATCTACTACTACCCCTATAAAAAGAAGAGAGGGCGGAGAACCAAACAATCTTAGTCATCTAATCACGCAATCTAATGGTCCATAATCCCTCCATGTTTAACGCTAACAAGCCACAATCCATTGACCGCTAATCCT
>NW_021197234.1:0-1615 GCF_002162155.2 Triticum dicoccoides
CATTTTAAAACTATAAGTATTTAGTACAAATAAAAAAATAAAAAGCAAAAAATCAAACAAAAGAAGAAAACAAAAAAAAATCAAATTTTAAAACTAATGGCACTAACAGAAAGTTTATAATTTTTGTGACCTAAAAGCAAAAGGAAATCACTAAAAAACTATAAGTATTTAGTACAAATAAAAAAAGCAAAAAAGAAAACAAAAGAAGAAAACAAAAAAAATCAAATTTTAAAACTAATGGCACTAACAGAAAGTTTATAATTTTTGTGACCTAAAAGCAAAAAGAAATCACTAAAAAACTATAAGTATTTAGTACAAATAAAAAAATAAAAAGCAAAAAATAAAACAAAAGAAAACAAAAAAATGCCACCTACTAGGCCTCCACGGCCTGAATACGACTAGAAACCCTTACATGGGCCAGGATTCAGGCCCGCAGAAGGCCCAGCAGGCCCAACAGGCATAGCAGTGCACAGATTAGGCCCGTAAGCCTGCAATAGAGAGGAGCTTGAGAGGGATGTGGCAGCGAGGCTTATAAACCACTCCGAGCCCCTCTCAACTAGCGAGGTGGGACTAAACTTACGACCGCACCGCGCCAGCACAGGGCGTTTGGTCCCGGTTGGTAGCACCAGCCGGGACTAAAGGGGTACATTGGTACCGGTTCGTACCACCAACCGGGACGAATGCCCCCCTTTAGTCCCGGTTGGTGCGACCAACCGGGACCAAACGCCTCTGCTTCCCGCCCTTTGGGCTGTCGAAAAGAGGCCTTTGGTCCCGGTTGGTAGCACCAACCGGGACCATAGGTGCACATTCGTCCCGGTTCGTGCGACGAATCGGGACCATAGGTCCTCCTGAATGAAATATGCCCTAGAGGCAATAATAAAGTTATTATTTATTTCATTATATCATGATAAATGTTTATTATTCATGCTAGAATTGTATTAACCGGAAACATAATACATGTGTGAATACATAGACAAACAGAGTGTCACTAGTATGCCTCTACTAGACTAGCTCGTTCATCAAAGATGGTTATGTTTCCTGACCATGGACAAAGAGTTGTTATTTGATTAACGGGATCACATCATTAGGTGAATGATCTGATTGACATGACCCATTCCATTAGCTTAGCACCCGATCGTTTAGTATGTTGCTATTGCTTTCTTCATGACTTATACATGTTCCTATGACTATGAGATTACGCAACTCCCGTTTACCGGAGGAACACTTTGTGTGCTACCAAACGTCACACCGTAACTGGGTGATTATAAAGGTGCTCTACAGGTGTCTCCAAAGGTACATGTTGGGTTTTCGAGATTAGGATTTGTCACTCCGATTGTCGGAGAGGTATCTCTGGGCCCTCTCGGTAATACACATCACATAAGCCTTGCAAGCATTGCAACTAATGAGTTAGTTGTGAGATGATGTATTACGGAACGAGTAAAGAGACTTGCCGGTAACGAGATTGAACTAGGTATTAAGATACCGATGATCGAATCTCGGGCAAGTAACATACAGATGACAAAGGGAACAACGTATGTTGTTATGCGGTCTGACCGATAAAGATCTTCGTAGAATATGTAGGAGCCAATATGAGCATCCAGGTTCCGCTATTTTT
>NW_021197235.1:0-1911 GCF_002162155.2 Triticum dicoccoides
AAGAGAATGCCCAGTTTGTACATGAAGTGCGTCCAGTTTCTGCCATAACCCTCTCTACTCTTTTTCGCATGCCATGTGGGTGAAATGATGATACCATGCCAAGTTTTAACCTTTTCAGAGTTCATTTTGTAGTGATTTTCAATTTCATGGTCATTTAGCTCTCTTAAGAAATCGGTAAATGACTGAAAATAGCAAATGATGTTAGAAAGTGTTGAAAATTTATGACGTCCCTTTGAATGGTGCATAGGAACGGAAAAAAGTCTGGAGTTCAAATAAGTTAAAAAAATGAAGTGCTCGTGTAACAAATGAGTTTTTAGAGTTTTTAGAATTCATTTTGTCGTCCGAAACCCTGATACTCCGAAAGAGAATGCCCAGTTTGTACATGAAGTGCGTCCAGTTTCTGCCATAACCCTCTCTACTCTTTTTCGCATGCCATGTGGGTGAAATGATGATACCATGCCAAGTTTTAACCTTTTCAGAGTTCATTTTGTAGTGATTTTCAATTTCACGGTCATTTAGCTCTCTAAACAAATAGGTAAATGAGTGAAAAATATCAAATGATGTCAGAACGTGTTGAAAATTGATGACCTCGCTTTGAAGGGTGCATACAGAACACAAAAAAGTCTGGATTTCAAATAAGTTTAAAAAAATGAAGTTCCCGTGTAACCGATGAGTTCTCGTCCGAAACCCTGATACTCCGAAAGAGATTTTCCAGTTTGTACACGAAGTGCGTCCAGTTTTTTCCGTAACCCTCTCTACTGTTTTGCACATGCTATGTGGGAGAAGGATGATACCATGCCAAGTTTCAACAGTTTTAGAGTTCATTTTGTAGTGATTTTCAATTTCACGGTCATCTAGCTCTCTAAACAAATAGGTAAATGACTAAAAAATAACAAATGATGATAGAAAGTGTTGAAAATTGATGACATCTCTTTGAATGGTGCATAGGAACGGAAAAAAATGTCTGGAGTTTAAATAAGTTTAAAAAATAGAAGTGCTCGTGTAACAGATGAGTTCTCGTCCGAAACCCTGATACTCCGAAAGAGATTGTCTAGTTTGTACAAGAAGTGTGTCTAGTTTTTGCCGTAACCATCTACTCTTTTTCGCATGCCATGTGGGGTGAAATGATGATACCATGCCAAGTTTCAACCTTTTCAGAGTTCATTTTGTAGTGATTTTCAATTTCACGGTCATTTAGCTCTCTTCAGAAATCGGTAAATGACTGAAAATAGCAAATGATGTTAGAAAGTGTTGAAAATTTATGACGTCGCTTTGAATGGTGCATAGGAATGCAAAAAAGTCTGGAGTTCAAATAAGTTAAAAAAATGAAGTGCTCGTGTAACAAATGAGTTGTCGTCCGAAACCCTGATACTCCGAAAGAGATTGCCCAGTTTGTACATGAAGTGCATCCAGTTTCTGCCATAACCCTCTCAACTCTTTTTCGCATGCCATGTGGGTGAAATGATGATACCATGCCAAGTTATAACCTTTTCAGAGTTCATTTTGTAGTGATTTTCAATTTCACGGTCATTTAGCTCTCTAAACAAATAGGTAAATGACTGAAAAATATCAAATGATGTCAGAACGTGTTGAAAATTGATGACCTCGCTTTGAAGGGTGCATACAGAACACAAAAAAGTCTGGATTTCAAATAAGTTTAAAAAAATGAAGTTCCCGTGTAACCGATGAGTTCTCGTCCGAAACCCTGATACTCCGAAAGAGATTTTCCAGTTTGTACACGAAGTGCGTCCAGTTTTTTCCGTAACCCTCTCTACTGTTTTGCACATGCTATGTGGGAGAAGGATGATACCATGCCAAGTTTCAACAGTTTTAGAGTTCATTTTGTAGTGATTTTCAATTTCACGGTCATCTAGCTCTCTAAACAAATAGGTAAATGACTAAAAAATAACA
>NW_021197236.1:0-1921 GCF_002162155.2 Triticum dicoccoides
GGCGGAGCTGTTCTGCTGGGGAAACATCCCTCCGGGAGGGGGAAATCATCACCATCATCATCACCATCGATCCTCTCATTGGGAGGGGGTCAATCTTCATCAACATCTTCACCAGCACCATCTCATCTCAAACCCTAGTTCATCTCTTGTATCCGATCTTTGTCTCAAAACCTCAGATTGGTACCTGTGGGTTGCTAGTAGTGTTGATTACTCCTTGTAGTTGATGCTAGTTGGTTTATTCGGTGGAAGATCATATGTTCAGATCCTTTATGCATATTAATACCCCTCCGATTATGAACATGAATATGATTTGTGAGTAGTTACGTTTGTTCCTGAGGACATGGGTGAAGTCTTGCTATAAGTAGTCATGTGAATTTGGTATTCGTTCGATATTTTGATGAGATATATGTTGTCTCTCCTCTAGTGGTGTTATGTGAACGTCGACTACATGACACTTCACCATTATTTGGGCCTAGAGGAAGGCATTGGGAAGTAATAAGTAGACGATGGGTTGCTAGAGTTACATAAGCTTAAACCTAGTTTATGTGTTGCTTTGTAAGGGGCTGATTTGGATCCATCTGTTTCATGCTATGGTTAGGTTTACCTTAATACTTGTTTTGTAGTTGCAGATGCTTGCAATAGGGGTTAATCACTAGTGGGATTCTTGTCCAAGGAAGGGCAGCACCCAAGCACTGGTCCACCCACATATCAAATTATAGTAACGAACGCGAATCATATGAGCGTGATGAAAACTAGCTTGACGATAATTCCCATGTGTCCTCGGGAGCATTTTCCTCCATATAAGAGTTTGTCCAGGCTTATCCTTTGCTACAAAAAGGATTGGTCCATCTTGCTGCACCTTATTTACTTTCATTACTTGTTACCCGTTACAAATTACCTTATCACAAAACTATTTGTTACCGATAATTCAGTGCTTGCAGAGAATACCTTACTGAAAACTGCTTGTCATTTCCTTCTGCTCCTCGTTGGGTTCGACACTCTTACTTAGCGAAATGACATGATAGATCCCCTACACTTGTGGGTCATCAAGACTCTTTTATGGCGCTGTTGCCGGGGAGTGAAGCGCCTTTGGTAGGTGGAATTTGGTAAGGAATAATTTATATAGTGTGCTGAAATTTACTGTCACTTGTTACTATGGAACATAATCCTTTGAGGGGCTTGTTCGGGGTATATTCACCCCGACTAGTAGAGCAAAGAGTTTCTCCTCAACCTACTGAACCTACTGAAAATGTTTACTTTGAAATTCTTTCGGGTATGATAGAGAAACTGCTAGGTAATCCTTTTACACGAGATGGAACATTACATCCCGATTTGCACCTAATCTATGTGGATGAAGTTTGTGGATTATTTAAGCTTGCAGGTATGCCTGAGGATGTTATCAAGAAGAAGGTCTTCCCTTTATCTTTTAAGGGAAAGGCATTGACATGGTTTAGGCTATGTGATGATATGGGATCATGGAACTACAACCGATTGAAATTGGAATTTCATTAGAAGTTTTATCCTATGCATCTTGTTCATCGTGATCGTAATTATATATATAATTTTTGGCCTCACGAAGGAGAAAGCATCGCTCAAGCTTGGGGGAGGCTTAAGTCACTACTATATTCATGCCTCAATCATGAGCTCTCAAGAGAAATTATTATTCAAAAATTTTATGCTTGGCTTTCTCTCAATAATCGCTCCATGCTCGATACTTCTTGTACTAGTTCTTTTATGATGAAGACTATTGAATTCAAATGGGATTTATTGGAAAGAATTAAACACAACTCTGAAGATTGGGATCTCGACGAAGGTAAGGAGTCAGGTATGACACCTAAGTTTGATTGTGCTAAATCTTTTATGGATACCGATTTTTTCCGTGAATTTAGCACTAAATATGGGCTTGACTCTAAGATAGTAG
>NW_021197238.1:0-1499 GCF_002162155.2 Triticum dicoccoides
AACACATACATATGGCTCAAGCAACTCCTACACATGCTAGTGGGTTTCATCTAGTTACTGTGGCAATGACAGGTCATGCAGAGGAAATGGGTTCAACTACCGTAGCACACAGCAGTTTGAATCGCGTTGTCTTAATGCAGTAAAAGAGAGCAGGAGCGAGAACATGGGATTGTATCGATATGATCAAATGGTTGGTTGCTTGCCTGATGGTTCGATGCACTGATACGGTTCTTCGTTAGGGTAATCACGGTACTCCTCGGGGACAGAACCTGTCGCAAGGGCATCGATACACAAGCATCACCAAACAATGTGCAACAATATGATGCATGCATGAAACATGGCAATATGAGTGTATTGGGCTAATGCAACTAAAGCCAGAAGGGTTTGAACAAATTTGAATCAAAGATTCAAATTTCAAATTCAAATATGGCCTTTTAAAGTGCTTTTCCTTGTTCTGCTTAGAACATCAATTTAACTTGTTTGATCATGCATGAAAATAGTACAGATGGATAGATTGGATTTTTCTGATCATTTTTCATATATAATTTGTCCAATTTGGAGTTACAGAATAAAAGTTATCAATTTTTGAAGTTTAAATAATATTCTGGAATTTCCTGATTTAATTTAAATCCAGAAAATCAATTACTGCGTCAGCCTGACGTCAGTGTGACGTCAGCAGGTCAACGGAACTGGTCCAGGTCAAACCTGACAGTGGGTCCCGCATGTCAGGGTGATTATTTTAATTAAAACTTAATTAAAACTAATCCTGTTTAATTAACAGGGCTGGGCCCCACCTATCATTGACTCAGGGGAGTCAACCAGGGCCCACCCGTGGTCAAAGTTAATGTCGGCTGCCGGCGTTTAGTCGCCGGCGAGCCCGACGCGGCGGCGGAAGTGGTTTTGGTCATTTCGGCCACCAAACGGACCGCGGAGACCACCGGAGTGGAGCTGAGGCCAACCCGCAGCTCTTGGCGGAGCCCGTTGGGGTCGGGGTGGCCGGAGTCGACGGCGGCGAGCTCGGCTGCGGCCGCCGGGGTTCGGTCGTGCACGGGAACGGTGCTGGAGCTCGAAGTCGAGCAAAGCGAGGCGCTAGGAATGCTCTACGGGGTCTTGCGAACTCGTTGGACTCGCCGGGGTGACCAAATGGTCACCGGAGCTGTGTCGACGGCGAGCTCGGCGACGGCGGAGGTTCGGCCGTGGTGGGGAGGTGGCTACGGTGAGGGAACGAGGAGAAGGAGAGGGGGAAACGGTGGCGTAGCTCACCGCGGTTGCAGTGGGCGTCGAAGCGGGCTCGGAGACGCGCCGGAGACGACGAATTCGACGGCGATGATGATCGGAGCCCGAAGAGGGGAACGGCGACGTGGCGGCGATGCAGGGCTTCCGGGGAGCTGTGGAGCGGTGGGGAGGAAGAGGGAGTCGAGGCGGAGCTCCTGAGCTAGTCGGGGGAGCGAGGGGTGGTCGGAGACGGTGGCTATGGCGAACGGCGGCGATGGTGGTGT
>NW_021197239.1:0-1858 GCF_002162155.2 Triticum dicoccoides
AATTTCCTTATGAATCTATTATGAGAGCCACTTATGGATTGCATACCAAAGATGGCAATACCTAGATCTATTGTTGTTTTTATGCCTAGCTAGGGGCGTTAAACGATATTTCTTGTTGGGAGGCAACCCAATTTTATTTTTGTTCTTTGCTTTTTTCTCCTGTTTAGTAATAAATATTTCATCTATCTTCTTGTTAGATGTGGTTTTATGTTTTAATTAGTGTTTGTGCCAAGTAGAACCTTTGGAAAGACTTAGGTGAAGTCTTTGCGATCTTGCTGTAAGAAACAGAAACTTTTGCGCTCACGAGAATAGATGTCCTTATTTACTGGAGAGTCATTTTAGGTTGATTCTTTTTGAAGATGATTAATAGACAAATTACTCACTTACACCAATTTATTTCATAATTTTTAGAGTTACATAAGTATTCTAAAGTTACATATTGCTACAGACTATTCTGTTTTTGACAGATTCTGTTTTTCGTGTGTTGTTTGCTTATTTTGATGAATCTATGAGTAGTATCGGGGGGTATGAACCATAGATAAGTTGTAATACAGTAGGGTTAACACCAATATAAATAAATAATGAGTTCATTACAGTACCTTAAAGTGTTGGTTTATTTTCCTATACTAACGGAGCTCATGACATTTTCTGTTCAAGTTTTGTGTTGTGAAGTTTTCAAATTTTGGGTAAAGATTTGATGGATTTTGGAATAGGGAGTGGCAAGAGCCTAAGCTTGGGGATACCCAAGGCACCCCAAGATAATTCAAGGTGAACCAAAATCCTAAGCTTGGGGATGCCCCGAAAGGCATCCCCTCTTTCGTCTTTGTCTGTCGGTAACTTTACTTGAGGCTATATTTTTATTCACCACATGATATGTGTTTTGCTTGGAGCGTGTATGATTTGAGTCTTTGCTCTTTATTTTACCACAATCATCCTTGCTGTACACACCTTTTGTGAGAGACATGCATGAATCGGAATTTATTAGAATACTCTATGTGCTTCACTTATATCTTTTGAGCTAGATAATATTGCTCTAGTGCTTCGCTTATATCTTTTTCGAGCATGGTGGTGGTTTTATTTTATAGAAGTTATTGATCTCTCATGCTTCACTTATATTATTTTGAGAGTCTTTTATAATAGCATGGTAACTTGCTTTGGTTAGAAAACTAGTCCTAATATGATGGGCATCCAAGATGGGTATAATAAAAACTTACATAAAAAGTGCATTGAATACTATGAGAAGTTTGATTTTTGATGATTGTTTTGAGATGTGAGGATGGTGATATTAGAGTCATGCTAGTAGAATAATTGTGAATTTTATAAATACTAGTGTTTAGGTTTGCAAGTCCCGTAGCATGCACGTATGGTAACCGTTGTGTAACAAATTTGAAGCATGAGGTGTTTCTTTGATTGTCTTCCTTATGTGTGGAGGTCGGGATCGCGCGATGGTTAAATACTACCAACCCTTCCCCTAGGAGAATGCGCATAATGCTTGGTTTTGATGAGTTGTAGATTTTTGCCATAAGTATGTGAGTTCTTTATGACTAATGTTGAGGCCATGGATTATACCTTCTCTCACCTTCCACCATTGCTAGCCTCTCTAGTATCGTGCAACTTTCGCCGGTACCATAAACCCACCATTTACCTTCCTCAAAACCGCCACCATACCTACCTATTATGGCATTTCCAAAGCCATTCCGAGATATTTCCATGCAACTTTCCACCATTCCTTTTATTATGACACGCTCCATCATTATCATATTGCCTTGCATGATCATGTAGTTGACATCGTATTTGTGGCAAAGCCACCATTCATAATTTTTTCATACATGTCACTATTGATTCATTGCATATCCCA
>NW_021197240.1:0-1253 GCF_002162155.2 Triticum dicoccoides
GATCTTGTGCTATGTTTAGGATTGGGTCTCGTCCATCACATCATTCTCCCAATGATGTGATCTCGTTATCAATGACATCCAGTGTCCATAGTCAGGAAATCATGACTATCTGTTGATCAACGAGCTAGTCAACTAGAGGCTCACTAGGGACATGTTGATGTCTGTTATTCACACATGTATTACGATTTCCGGATAACACAATTATAGCATGAATAAAGACAATTATCATGAACAAGGAAATATAATAATAATGCTTTTATTATTGCCTCTAGGGCATATTTCCAACAGTCTCCCACTTGCACTAGAGTCAATAATCTAGTTACATTGTGATGAATCGAACACCCATGGAATTCTGGTGTTGATCATGTTTTGCTCTAGGGAGAGGTTTAGTCAACGGATCTGCTACATTCAGGTCCGTATGTACTTTTCAAATCTCTATGTCTCCATCTTGAACATTTTCACGAATGGAGTTGAAGCGACGCTTGATGTGCCTTGTCTTCTTGTGAAACCTGGGCTCCTTGGCAAGTGCAATAGCTCCAGTGTTGTCACAGAAGAGCTTGATCGGCCCCGACGCATTGGGTATGACTCCTAGGTCGGTGATGAACTCCTTCACCCATATTGCTTCATGTGCTGCCTCCGAGGCTGCCATGTACTCCGCTTCACATGTAGATCCCGCCACGACGCTTTGCTTGCAACTGCACCAGCTTACTGCCCCACCATTCAAAATATACACGTATCCGGTTTCTGACTTAGAGTCATCCAGATCTGTGTCGAAGCTAGCGTCGACGTAACCCTTTACGACGAGCTCTTTGTCACCTCCATACACGAGAAACATTTCCTTAGTCCTTTTCAGGTACTTCAGGATATTCTTGACCGCTGTCCAGTGTTCCTTGCCGGGATTACTTTGGTACCTTCCTACCAAACTGACGGCAAGGTTAACATCAGGTCTGGTACACAGCATGGCATACATAATAGAACCTATGGCTGAGGCATAGGGGATGACGCTCATCTCTTCTATATCTTCTGCCGTGGTCGGACATTGAGCTGAGCTCAATTTCATACCTTGCAACACAGGCAAGAACCCCTTCTTGGATTGATCCATATTGAACTTTTTCAATATCTTATCAAGGTATGTGCTTTGTGAAAGACCTATGAGGCGTCTTGATCTATCTCTATAGATTTTGATGCCTAATATATAAGCAGCTTCTCCAAGGTCCTTCATTGAAAAACTTTTATTCAAGTAGGCCTTGATG
>NW_021197241.1:0-1432 GCF_002162155.2 Triticum dicoccoides
CCCCCTACCCCCGTATATAAAGGAGGGAGGGAGGAGGTGGCCGGCCCTAGGGGGGCGCGCCATGAGGAGGGGGAAACCTACTCCAAGTAGGTTTCCCTCTCTTTTCCTTATCTTATTTGGAGGGGGAAGGAAAGAGTACTAGTATTAGGAAGTAGTACTAGTAGTAGTAATAGGAAGAGGGGGAAGGAGAAAGGAAAGGGGGGGCCGGCCCCCTCCCCAATTCGGATTGGGCTTGGGGGGGCGCGCCCCCCTCCCTTGCTCCTTCTCTCTTCTTCCTACATGGGCCCAATAAGGCCCATATACCTCCCGGGGGGTTCCGGTAACCTCCCGGGGCTCCAAACTTCTCCGGAACCTTTCCGGTGTCCAAATATATCCGTCCAATATATCAATCTTTATGTCTCGACCATTTCGAGACTCCTCGTCATGTCCGCAATCATATCCGGGACTCCAAACAACCTTCGGTACATCAAAATACATAAACTCATAATATAACTGTCATCGAAACCTTAAGCGTGCGGACCCTACGGTTCGAGAACGATGTAGACATGACTGAGACACATCTCTGGTCAATAACCAATAGCGGGACCTGGATGCCCATATTGGTTCCTACATATTCTACGAAGATCTTCATCGGTCAAACCGCATAACAACATACGTTGTTCCCTTTGTCATCAGTATGTTACTTGTCCGAGATTCGATCGTCGGTATCCAATACCTAGTTCAATCTCGTTATCGACAAGTCTCTTTACTCGTTTTGTAATACTTCATCTTATAACTAACTCATTAGTTACATGCTTGCAAGGCTTAGGTGATGAGCATTGCCGAGAGGGCCCAGAGATACCTCTCCGACAATCGGAGTGACAAAACCTAATCTCGAATTATGCTAACTCAACATGTACCTTCGGAGACACCTGTAGTACTCCTTTATAATCACCCAGTTACGTTGTGACATTTGGTAGTACCCAAAGTGTTCCTCCGGTAAACGGGAGTTACACAATTCTCATAGTTACAGGAACATGTATAAGTCATGAAGGAAGCAATAGCAGAATACTAAATGATCAAGTGCTAAGCTAACGGGATGGGTCATGTCAATCACCTCATTCTCCTAATGATGTGATCCCATTAATCAAATGACAACACATGTCAATGGTTAGGAAACATAACCATCTTTGATTAATGAGCTAGTCAAGTAGAGGCACACTAGTGACTATATGTTTGTCTATGTATTCACACATGTATCATGTTTCCGGTTAATACAATTCTAGCATGAATAATAAACATTTATCATGAAATGAGGAAATAAATAATAACTTTATTATTGCCTCTAGGGCATATTTCCTTCAGTCTCCCACTTGCACTAGAGTCAATAATCTAGATTACATAGTAATGATTCTAACACCCATGGAGTCTTGGTGCTGATCATGTTTTGCTC
>NW_021197242.1:0-1571 GCF_002162155.2 Triticum dicoccoides
GTTGCAAGTAGTTTCTGGTGTTTGTAGTATGCTGGAGGCCGTGGACAGCGCTGACCGTAGGGGTGGGCTGTGATGCGGTAGGCACGTGGCCGGGTAAACCGGGCACCCGTTTGGTGTCACGGAACCCTGTTCACATCGTTTGGGGCTGTGAGCGAAACTCCGGCCGGATCTCCTCATGGATGGAACCCGAATAGGCGATAAACCTGGACTAGAGACTTGAGTGTTTAGGTAGGTCGTGGTCTACACCCACGTCGGCTTTCGCTTGAAGTCTGCCGAGCACATGTCGTGTGCAGACGCTAAGTGGTGGAAACATGTATGAAGAAGTACACCCCTGCAGGGTTAACATCATCTATTCGAATAGCCGTGTCCGCGGAAAAGGACTTCTGGATTGCTTATATCAGTTCATAGACAAGTGAAAGTGGATACTCTAAAATACGCAAGATAAGTGTGAGTGCTATGGATGGCGTTCTCGTAGGGAGACGAGAGCGGATCCATAGTGGTGTATTGATATGGTGAATATGTGGACTCGTGTGCGCCACCTCAAAAGAGTTACATTGCAGACGTAGTTCAGGATAGCCACCGAGTCAAAGCTGGCTTGCTGCAGTTAAACCCCACCATCCCCTTTGTTGATAATGATGCATATGTAGTTAGCTCTGATGTAAGTCTTGCTGGGTACATTTGTACTCACGTTTGCCTATTTTATGTTTTTGCAGAGAGACTTCAGTCTCACTAGTAGTTCCACGTGAACTTCGACGTTTAGCTTGATACCTCAGCTACGATCTTGTGCCTCGGCAGGATTGGTAGATAGTCAGGCTTCTCAGCCTTTTTCATTTATAGATGTCTGTACTCAGACATGATAGCTTCCGCTTGTGCTTTGTTCTGTATGCTCTGAATGTTGGGTCATGAGACCCATGTTTGTAATATCTCGCTCCTCGGAGCCTATTGAATAAATTACTTGAGTCGTAGAGTCATGTTGAGATGCCATGTTGTATTTGCACATATCGAGCATATTGTGTGTATGTTATTGAAATGCTTGGTATGTGTGGGATCTGACCATCTAGTTGTTTATCTTTAGTAGCCTCTCTTACGGGGAAATGTCTCCTAGTGTTTCCACCGAGCCATGGTAGCTTGCTACTGCTCCGGAACACTTAGGCTGGCCGACATGTGTCCTTCTTCGTTCCTGTGTCTGTCCCTTCGGGGAAATGTCACGCGATGAATACCGGAGTCCTGTTAGCCCGCTACAGCCCGGCTCACCGGAGTCCTGCTAGCCCAGTGCTACAGCCTGGATTCACTCGCTGATGACCGACACGTTCGATGCTGGGTCATGGATGCCTGTCCCTGTAAGTCTGTGCCACTTTGGGTTTACGACTAGCCATGTCAGCCCGGGCTCCTTATCATATGGATGCTAGCGACACTGTCATATACGTGTGCCAAAAGGCGCAAACGGTCCCGGGCAAAGGTAAGGCGACACCCGTGGGAATACCGTGCGTGAGGCCGCAAAGTGATATGAGGTGTTACATGCTAGATCGATGTGGCATTGAGTCGGGGTCCTGACAGCGTTGGTATCAGAG
>NW_021197243.1:0-1089 GCF_002162155.2 Triticum dicoccoides
TGTCAAAGTCCATACTTTGTTTTCATACATGGATTCTATCTCGGATTTCATGGCTTCAAGCCATTTGTTGGAATCCGGGCCCGTCATTGCTTCTTCATAGTTCGAAGGTTCATTGTTGTCTAACAACATGATTTCCAGGACAGGGTTGCCGTACCATTCTGGTGCGGAACGTGTCCTTGTGGACCTACGAAGTTCAGCAGTAACTTGATCCGAAGTACTTTGATCATTATCATGGTTTTCCTCTTCAGTTGGTGTGGGCATCACAGGAACGGTTTCCTGTGCTGCGTCACTATCCCGCTCAAGAGGTAGTACTTCATCGAGTTCTACTTTCCTCCCACTTACTTCTTTCGAGAGAAACTCTTTTTCCAGAAAGCATCCGTTCTTGGCAACAAAGATCTTGCCTTCGGATCTTAAGTAGAAGGTATACCCTATAGTTTCCTTAGGGTATCCTATGAATACGCATTTTTCTGACTTGGGTACGAGCTTTTTAGGTTGAAGTTTCTTGACATAAGCTTCGCATCCCCAAACTTTTAGAAACGACAGCTTAGGTTTCTTTCCAAACCATAATTCATACGGTGTCATCTCAACGGATTTAGACGGTGCCCTATTTAAAGTGAATGTAGCTGTCTCTAGAGCGTATCCCTAAAATGATAGCGGTAAATCGGTAAGAGACATCATAGACCGCACCATATCCAATAGAGTGCGATTACGACGTTCGGACACACCGTTTCGCTGAGGTGTTCCAGGCGGCGTGAGCTGTGAAACGATTCCACATTTCTTTAAGTGTGTACCAAATTCGTGACTTAAGTATTCTCCTCCACGATCTGATCGTAAGAATTTTATCTTTCGGTCACGTTGATTCTCCACCTCATTCTGAAATTCCTTGAACTTTTCAAAGGTCTCAGACTTGTGTTTCATTAAGTAGACATACCCATATCTACTCAAGTCATCTGTGAGGGTAAGAACATAACGATATCCTCCGCGAGCCTCAACGCTCATTGGACCGCACACATCGGTATGTATGATTTCCAACAAGTTGGTTGCTCGCTCCATTGTTCCGGAGAACGGAGTCTTGGTCATTTTGCCTAA
>NW_021197244.1:0-969 GCF_002162155.2 Triticum dicoccoides
AACGAAGAAGGACACATGCCGGCCAGCCTAAGTGTTCCGGAGCAGTAGCAAGCTACCATGGCTCAGTGGAAACACTAGGAGACATTTCCCGGTAAGAGAGGCTACTAAAGGTAAACAACTAGATGGTCAGATCCCACACATACCAAGCATTTCAATAACATACACACAATATGCTCGATATGTGCAAATACAACATGGCATCACATCATGACTCTACGACTCAAGTAATTTATTCAATAGGCTCCGAGGAGCGAGATATTACAAACATGGGTCTCATGACCCAACAATCAGAGCATACAAATCAAAGCACAAGCGGAAGCTATCATGTCTGGGTACAGACATCTATAACTGAAAAGGGCTGAGAAGCCTGACTATCTACCAGATCCTGCCGGGGCACAAGATCGTAGCTGAGGTAACAAGCTAAACGTCGAAGTCCACATGGAACTACTAGTGAGACTGAAGTCTCTCTGCAAAACATAAAATAGGCAAACGTGAGTACAAATGTACCCAGCAAGACTTATATCAGAACTAACTACATATGCATCATTATCAACAAAGGGATGGTGGAGTTTGACTGCAGCAAGCCAGCTTTGACTCGGTGGCTATCCTGAACTACGACTGCAAGTAACTCTTTGAGGTGGCGCACACGAGTCCACATATTCACCATATCAATACACCACTATGGATCCGCTCCCGTCTCCCTACGAGAACGCCATCCATAGCACTCACGCTTATCTTGCGTATTTTAAAGTATCCACTTTCACTTGTCTATGAACTGTACAAGGGGTCCACGTTTCCATATCCGAGGAATCCGGCTATTCGAATAGATAATGATAACCCTGCAGGGGTGTACTTCTTCACACACGCTTTCGCCACTTATCGCCCTGTACACGTCATGTACCTCGGCAACCTTCAAGCGGAAGCCGGGCGAGGGAGTCGGCCACGACCTGACTAACCGAACAAGTCTCT
>NW_021197245.1:0-1106 GCF_002162155.2 Triticum dicoccoides
TCTACGTCGTGCGTTTGACTCTCCCTGGTAATCGCTCTATCCAAGCTTTGAGAGTTTTTGACTACAACGGTTGCCGATCACCGCCTGCTGCTGGGTAAGAACTGGTAAGAATTTGAGATTTGCTTGACGGATTTGTGACACCCACCACCACCACTTGTTCGTAGTCTGTAGGATCATATTCTTGTGTGTTTCTATTGCTGCTAACCATGCCAGGATCACAAGCCGACGAGATTGACTGGGAGAATTTATCGAACAAGGAGCTTCATGATAAGTTTCAGCAAATGATGACTGAACAGGTGCAAGATGTGCTGAACAATTTTGAAGAGGCCATGGAGAAGATCACTGGCCTTGAGAAGACGTTCGAAACAAAGCTCGATAACAAGTTTAATGAATTGCTTGCGCGTCTTCCACCACTACCACCCGCTGCACCTAACGCACCTCTCCAACAACAACAACAACGACTACCTCCACGTCGCGAAGCAGACCTCCGCCGAGCAAGCCGTGTTCCTCTTGCGTTTGGCCAAACTGTTGGTGCTGCTGTTGATACTTCTGTGGCTCCTGCTGCTGATGCGGAGGAGGATGATTATGTGGGAGATTATGAGGATGAGGTTGATCAAAATCAACACTACGTGCAGCCACCTGTACCACCACCAGCAGGTCGACCTCAGGTATATATTCATAATGGTAGGCCTGCACCACCACCTCAAGTACGAGATGATGTCCATATTCCTAAACTGAAATTGAATATTCCACCATTTGAGGGTAGATATGTTCCTGATATATATCTTACTTGGGAGTTAGAAACTGAACAACGATTTACATGTTTACAATATCCTGAGGAGAGACGAGTTGCTGCTGCTGTTTGTGCTTTCACTAGTTTTGCATGTGTATGGTGGTCTGAACATTGTAGATTATATCCTATTCCAACTACTTGGGCTGCTTTGAAAACTGCTATGCGTACGCGTTGGGTTCCACCATATTATCAACGTGAATTGCTTCAAAAATTGCAGCGTTTAAGACAAGGGAAAAATTCTGTAGAAGAATATTATCAGGAATTACAAACTGGCATGATTAGATGTGGTATTGTTGAGGAGAATGAAGCTATG
>NW_021197246.1:0-1221 GCF_002162155.2 Triticum dicoccoides
ACGTGGGTGTAGACCACGACCTACCTAAACACTCAAGTCTCTAGTCCAGGTTTATCGCCTATTCGGGTTCCATCCATGAGGAGATCCGGCCGGAGTTTCGCTCACAGCCCCAAACGATGTGAATAGGGTTCCGTGACACCAAACGGGCGCCCGGTATACCCGGCCACGTGCCTACCGCATCACAGCCCACCCCTACGGTCAGCGCTGTCCACGGCCTCCAGCATACTACAAACACCAGAAACTACTTGCAACTCCTGGACAGAGGACAAGGGTGAATAAGAAGTCGAGCGGGGTCATATTTCAGGGCCCAATGCATGGTAGTAGCTGAATCATGGATCACAAACACAGAACTCAGTTCCTGAGGACGGCTTCAATGATACAACCCACCATGTACTCCTACATGGCCTCTCACCGATACCTTTTACCAAATCGTGTTCACACACTTAGCTCACACATAGTAGGACATGTTCACACACCTCTGATTCATCCCCGATGAATCAGACCTGACTCAACTCTAAGCAGTAGCAGGCATGACAAACAAACATGAATGAGTAGGCACAACAGGGCTCAAACAACTCCTACTCATGCTAGTGGGTTTCATCTATTTACTGTGGCAATGACAGGTCATGCAAAGGATAAAGGGGTTCAGCTACCGCAGCAAGTAACAAATATGTCGTTGTTGTCCTAATGTAGTAAAAGAGAGCAGGAGCGAGAGAGTGGGATTTTATCGGAATGAACAAGGGGGTTTTGCTTGCCTGGCACTTCTGAAGATAACACTGAGTCTTCATCAGTGTCAACGATCACATCATCTGTATCACGTCTATCGAGAGGGGACAAATACCGGCAAACAAAAAGAACACAATCAATGCAATGCACAATATGATGCATGCTATGACATGGCAATATGAATGTGTTTTGGGCTAATGCAACTAGCAACAGATTAAATGAAGTTGGTTTGAATACAAGATTCAAATTCAAACTCCATATGTGATTATTTAAATGCCCTTTAATTGATTTGTGCTAAACAGCAGCTATAAGTTGTTCTAACATGCATGAAAATGGTACAGATGGATTCCTTGAATTTTTCTGATAATTTTTCATATATAAATTATTTAATTTGGAGTTACGGTTGAATTTCTATGAATTTTTGAAGTTTGTGGTATTTTCTGGATTTTTCAGAAAAAGGATAAATCCAGAAAATTGCATTACTGCGTCAGCATG